>NC_041396.2:170769702-171069702 GCF_900747795.2 Erpetoichthys calabaricus | reverse complement strand
TCCAGCTTCATAGGGTTAGTGTCACAGTGCCATGAATTGATGCCGCATTCTAGTGGGAATTTTTTTTGCTTTTAAATGACTGCCACTAACTGATGAGAAGGAGAATTAAGAAAGGCAATATAAGAAGGCAGTTATCAGAGCCAATGAGAGAATCAAAGGCAAACTTCACCCATGGATGTCTGTATTTCTGAGCTGGCCACCCAAAAGACAGCGGATGAAAACTTATAGAGGAAAGCATTTGGGCTTCTGTTAAAGGCTCAGTTATTCTAGGGATAAAACTGTAAGTTGAGTCAAACTGGTTTTCTTTTTATTAGTATAGCACTGAGCTGGACATATACATCTGCTGTCCAATTTCAAGACTACTGCATTTAAAATGATAGAACTGGGCATTCAATCCTTATTTCATCGAACTTCAATTAGCAATGCTTTCTTTCTTCCACCTTTTTAGCTATATGTATTAATTTCTGTGTGTTTCATTTGGAGGAAATTTTGATAACCTGTCAAGAGGGTGGGCGTCCATTGGGAGAAGGGGTCATTAATTTCCATGCACCTATCACCTTTTCTGCAAATTTACGGAAGCATGGCTGCTTCTGTCAGTACTGTGTATCTCAAAAATACACATTTTTTTAACTAATTGACTATTCTGGCTCTTAGAGTTGGGGAATTACCTGGAGCAAGGAAAGAGGTCGAGAACCAATATAGTTCGATGATAGCAACCTTCAGAACATCATCTATGTTGCTAACGGGCGATAAAGAGTATCTGTCACCCCTGTTAGTGGCCAATTGCTAGAGGGTGGTGTCCTCTAGAACATCTTAATTATCAAGTTTTCCTTGATTTTACATGATATTGAATACTTGTAATTGTCACCTGGATGGAGGGATGAGAGGGATTGTGACCACAGTGTACAGTTTGGTACAAATAATTTGGCATCAAATAAAGGTTACTAGAAAAGAGTACATGGCAGAGAAGATGAACCCCAGCCAACCAAATCATCTAGACAATCATAGAGCAACTAGACCAAAGCCAGGGTCACAGTGATTTTCACAGAGTTGATCCTCTTGGTTATTCCAGCCTTGGTTATTATTAGCGTGTAGATGCCATCATCAATATGGGTTTGCTGTTTCACATCGAAGCAGAAAGATTGGTGGAACAAGATAAAATGGCAAATCGAAAGACTCCTCTAAACTTCATTCATT
Organism: Erpetoichthys calabaricus; assembly: GCF_900747795.2. NCBI lineage: Eukaryota > Metazoa > Chordata > Cladistia > Polypteriformes > Polypteridae > Erpetoichthys > Erpetoichthys calabaricus. The sequence continues at coordinate 171,068,505 of NC_041396.2, read as the reverse complement.
ACATTCATCATGGTGGATGGCACTGAGCACAGATCCTTGGGTAGATCTTCACTGTGGCCTCAGCTCCACAACTTTTCTTGGAAAATGCACATCTGTCATTGCCTGTAGTACTTCTTGGTCAGGACACTATCACGGCCGTAAGAGATGCCCATCCATTTTCATCTGAGAAAGTACATTGTGCCAGGGGTTGGGGAGCATCTTTTTTAGTGAAGGCATGGGAAGAACGCCAAGGGGATTACCTGGGGTTTTATTCTACAGAGTTTGAAATTTGTGAGAAACACTGAGCAGGCTCTTCAGATCAACTAGTGAAATATTTGCTTTGTCGAGGGCCACTGGTAAATGGGAGAGATGCAGGTTGTCACAAATGACATCCATACAGTGAATGAGGGTCCTGTGACACCATTGCACTTACCAGGTCTCACCACAGAAAAAAGAAGTTATTAAAGAACATATTGGCAAAATGCTGGTATAAGGAATTATGAAGCCTTGATTTTCAGCATGAACAGCTCCTGTGGTGTTAATAAAAAAGGCAGAGAAAATGTACCATTTTTGCATCAATTACATGACACACCTCAATGCATATTCCATGCTCCTGTTGCAGGAAATATTGGAGTCACTGCATGGGGAAACCATTTTCAGTACTTTAGACTTTTGCAGTGGATGTTGGCAGGGGTGAATTGGGGAAGGCACTGTACATAAGACCACAGCAACCACACCAGAAGGCCTGTTTTGGTTCCAAGGTATGCCATTTGGCCTGAAGAATTCAAGGGTAAATTTCCAGTGCTTGATGGAGCAGGTCTTGAAAGATTTGATCTGAAAAATATGTTTTGTTTATACAGATGATATTTATTGTCTTCTCATCAGATCTTCATGAATACCTCCAGTACTTGGACCTCATTTTCCAGCGATTGTGGCTGTGGTAGAGTGACATTTTATATATAAGTTGATAAATATTTTGTATGTCTTTATTTGTAAGTCAGACAAAGCAAATGCAATATTCGTATTTCAGGATTTCATTGATGAGAACAGCAATACTAAGATGTCTAGCTAACCAACCCGTGCATGAAGGCCATAAACCTATAGTAGCTGGCAAGCTTCAGGTAAACAAATGGTGTCCACTACTTGCAGGCTGGTGTGAAAAGGCAGTGTGTGCACCCATTGGTTTTGAGTATGGCTGTTTGGGATTTGTTTTGTATCAGAGGCCATTCTTTACCATGACACCCTATTGGCCTAAGGATCTGGACAGAGAATGAAAAAATTGGAAAAAATCCCTTCCTCTCTCTCACAAAACATGGCAATGAAGAGAGCACCACAATGAAAAGCAGACCTTGGCAGCCATATTGAGACAGGCATGTAGCCTGTCCTGAAGAAAGCTGAATAGAAATGATTACTTGACCAGAAACATTTAAGTAACTACAAGCCTGTGTGCTGCCTGAAACTACACAACTAGCATTTATCAGGTTTTATGGTTGCCAATATTCACATGTACTTTGCTTCATTATTATTTTATGAATATTATCAATAATACATTATTTACATGTATAACTTAACTCCTGATTGTCCTTTTACTCTATGTAATTACCTGAGATTACATATTTAGAAGGGAAGGTAGGAAGAAGTTACTGTATAAAGTACAATACCTTATAAACAGTGGCAAATCTAGGGGATTTGATGCATTCTGATAAAGTCTACACAATAAAGAGTACAATGGGGGAAATTAGAGTCACAGAGGACTCTACCAAGATAAAACAGTGGCAAGTTCAGTTGATGCAGAATAAGAAGTAGTTGCCTCACTCAACCCCAGATCCACTTTTTAGGGCACTTGGTGTCACACTGAAGGGACTGAAGTTAAGCCTGAGAAGACGTCTGCTATTCAAGACTATCCCCCTTCCTCCAACCTTAAATGTCTGCAAAGATTTCATGGGCCTATGGCATGGCACCACAAGTTCATCCATATGAATGGCCAACATCACTACCAAACTCAAACAACTAAAGAAGAAGGATGTTTCATGGAAATGGACAACTGAGTGACAGGATGCTGTGAACAAGCTTAAGGCAGCATTACAATCTTCACATATCTTAGCTCAACCTGATTTATGACTAACATTTTAAATTGACACTGATGCCAGCAATATAGGGATTAGAGCAGTACTTGCTCAAACCAAGGAGGCCTGGAGAATATGATCACCTATGCATCTAGGAGTCTACAAGGAAATTAGATCAACTATTCTGTTTCAGAAAAGCAGTGTTTGGCTGTGGTGCAGGCTGTATAGAAGTTTGTCATTTCCTCAAAGGGGTTGAGTTTGAAGTGTACATGCATCACAGTGCCATGACCTAAATTTTTAATCAGTCTAAGATGTCCTCTCATCTCACCAAGTGAATGTTGTACCTCACATTTAAGGTGTTTTTAGAAAAAGATGTAACAACATTAGATTAGACAATGAGATCATGTACTGTATGACATTTATTTCACTTTGTATAGGTCAAATCCTGAATACTAAACTAACGAAAGTTTCAGAATAATGAATACTTTTTGATGTCCTGGACAAACATTCAAACAACACCATGTTTAATGGATTTGATTTCATTTTAACAAAATTTCAGTATAAAGGATGATTTATCAACCAAAAATGGTCAACGAAGATAATAATGTGATGCAAAAAAAACTTAATGCTGTGATTACACTTTCACTGAGTCTTGGGAAACCTGCAACAGGCTGTCTCTTTTTTGTTAGACCAAAAGGAAGTGACAGTCTGTTGAGAAATTTTCAGTCTCTGGCAGTCTCAGTGAGGCTTGGTGAGAGTGTAGGCAGCGGCATCATACACATAGCCGAATTCTGAGTCAATGCTCCACCGAGCGTCCATGTGGTTAGTTGTGTCATGTTGGCATACTTTACTGTTTGAGTTTCATAGCTCTTCTCAAAGTTTTCTTTGCAATTAACAAAAAAGGTGAGAAACAGTGCTATTTTACACTGATATAAAAATTATCAATCCTTAAAAAAGTTGATTCTGGAATGGAGAAAAATGACGTGGCAAAAGCATTTGGAATCTCGCCTTCAATGCTGTCAACAATTTTGAAGGATCGAAAAAAATAGAAGACAAAGTAAAAGATCGGATGTTGGGACCTGAACATAAAAAAATTAGACGCGTGTTTGTATTTCTGTAAAAAAGGCTCATTTTCATTCTGTATTCATACCTGCATTTCTATTAAAAAAAAAAGGTACATCTAATGTTTAATTTTCAAATAAACCATTTCTTGCAGTTAAAAAAGTGCTGCTTTTTATACAGGTATTGTCAAGCTTGGGTCTCAGAGTTGCACGAGAGACAGGAAAGTGAGTCCAGGTTTCTACAGAAATATAGGTACTTTGTTATTTTATAGAAAAGGCAGCTACAGTCTCAATACTTCATTTAAAATAGGAGCTGTTACTTCAGCATGGAAGCACACGAGATAGGAGCCACGAAACCTGCTTTAGCTTCTATTTTAAGATTAGAAGAACACCCAGCGGTTTGGGATCACTGCTGTGGCAGACCAAGAGAGTATGAGTAAGAGCTGTTTAAAGCCTGGTATTAATTGTTGTAAATATTGTGCAATAAGCACGTTACCTGGTAAACCTGATCCTTCAGAGGACAGCCAATTACTTTTCCCTTGGTTTACTGTTTATCAAACACAGCAGAGCAGCTATGGAGCTGTCCTTGCACCACTGCCGATAGAGATGACAAATCGCTGGCAACCCCGGTCACAATAGTATACATATTTTCTGCATATTCACTATAACAAACTTTCAGTTTTAACGAAATATTTTTATGATTCCATGAATTTCATCTGCAGTGGGTTGGCACCCTGCCCAGGATTGGTTCCTGCCTTGTGCCCTGTGTTGGCTGGGATTGGCTCCAGCAGATCCCCGTGACCCTGTGTTCGGATTCAGCGGGTTGGAAACTGGATGGATGGATGGATGAATTTCATTATAACAGGATTCCACCTGTATTGTACTTTCTGTTAACAGTTTATATATAAGAAGTCCTATTTCTTTCAACCAGATATTTACCCGTGACTCTTAATAATTAACTGTTTTGGGACTGTACATAATATTTTATGAAAGGGGATGCATCTGGACTATGCAATTTAGCTGTATGTTGTTGGGTGTGATTGAAATGCCTCAATCGCCTTTGCAGATGTGTGTTGTCTAGCTGCTAGATGCACGTGATGGAGATCAGGTATGAAGATAATAAAATAAATAATAAAATTGAGGTGTACTTTTGGGGTTCAAGGTCCTGACTGAGATCTTCCTAACAAAGAAAAAAAGAGGTTGGATCTCCCAGTAAAATTTAAAAACAAAAAAATATGCAATAACATAAAGACAAAAAAACAAAGTAAAAGAGTAGAGGGTTAGAGTTCATCTACTAATAGTGTACTGAGGCTGGCTATAGAGGAAGAAAAGAAAAAATAACTGTGCCAAAAGAAAAATAAGAGGACATAACTATAAAGAAAAAAAGAATAGGTTTAGATAAGAAAGTGGGATTTTTTAAAGGACTACAGCTGTGTCTTCCGAGTTATTATGACACTTGTCTAAAGTTGTTGTATAGTGAATGCTGTTATCTAGGTAGTCAGAATTGGACTTGCTATTAGGGAAAAAAATAAAATTAATTTAAAATGGTAAAGAGCAGTAAAAAGTAACTTATGAATTTATGCAGGTATGGAAAATGTAGAAACAAAAAGCTTAACTTTAGTAGCGCTTCGGAAGACAGTACATACAGAAGCTGATTCAAAACAAAGGGGGCTAGCCAAATGAGCAGTTAAAGAAAAAAAACTGTACAAGACTTATTTTATACTCAGTGAAGAGTCCAAGATGAAAGCAGAATTCAACTGATGGTAAAGAAGGAAGTGTGGCAATCTGGAAGATGGTAGCATACACTGTAATTGGGGTGATTGATTGACCAGCTAACACTTAAAGTCAACAAAGAGAGAGTGCTGCGAGTGAGTGAGAGAGACTGACAGAACTTTTAATGAGAATGAAAAGTAAAAATGCAATTGGAAGTTGTAAAAATACTGCTTTAGTTGCTTTAAAAGGAATTAAATGGATTAAAAGAACAGTGTCTAAATTGTTGTATTATGCCCAAGAAATTATACAGTATGTAAAAGGGACTTTTTTGTTTGCAATTAGTTTGGAAAATGTTGTTACTGTTTAAACAACAACAATAACAACAACATTTATTTCTATAACATATTTTCATACAAAGGATGTAGCTCAAAGTGCCAAGGAAATAGCAAATGTAAAATATGTGTAAGGAGATTGTTTAATGTACTAACAATATTTAGGAATAAGATATTAATATTGTTGAGTACACAAAAATACATTGTTGGTAATTTAACAAAAGATTTAATATGTTTTAAAAATTTGAATAGAAAAGTGGTATGGTGGAAAAGTGAATAGCACTGCGGCCTTGCAGTTAGAAAATTAAAGTTTAAGTTTGAATATTTTCTGTGTAACCTTTGCATGTTCTCCCTGTTTCTCTATAAGTTCTCCAGGTACTGGACTGGCTCTGTTGTGTGTGTGTGTGTGTGTGTGCACTCAATCTGTGATGAACTTCCGTCCTATTCAGGTATTCTTCCATACTGAGTTATGCTCTAGTAATAAGGGTAATTTACAAATAATAACCAACAAAAAGGGAAGACTACATTTTCTACAGAACCAATACTCTGAAAAAATACAAGGTAAACCTCAAGATATCAATGACACAGTTTTTTTTAGAACTAGCCTTAACAGGAACTTATGGGTTAACACATTAATGTTCTTAAGCATAGATAAATTTTATATTTATTTATTAGACTATTTTTTAAATTAGAATAAGAGTGACAAAAGGAAACATAACCTCTATTCTTAATATGCAATAGTGTGATGTACTAACTATACCCTGAAGGCATTTTAAACACAAATAAACTTTGAATTGTAAGCCATTTATTGCATGCGACACATTATTTTCCCATTCATTCCTTGCATTATAAGTAATTTGTATATTTGGAATGTAAAATAGAAAGTTCATGTTTGCCTGACTACATACCTGATGGAAGGTTTAGTTTAATCTCCTATCATTTGGTGTTCTAATGAAATATTCTGGACACTTTTCTAAATTTTAAAGCCTTATGTAGAAATATTTGTTTTAATTTAATTAGTGGTAAAAATAACAGCTTAAAGAAACATAACTGGAATATGAATAAAGAAACTGTGGTAACTTTAAGATAACAAGTTATTAAATGCTCTTAATAGATATTCTGAATTTCAAGAATTTTTCTAATTAGCTTTTGAACTAATTTAATGGACTGTATACAGTACAGGAAAAGATACAATTTTGTATGATATGGAAATTGGACATGGTGAAATATCTATCATTCTTCTAAATGATTTTAAAACCTGAGACTTAAAAGGAAACTGTGCACATACAGTACCTGAACTATATTTTGTAATTGGAAAAGTAAATAAAGGAAATGTGCAGCCTAACTGTTGTTGTTTATTTGGATCTCTTTTCTAAAACTAATTAGGAATTCATCAGTCTAGACTGGATTTCTTCCTTGACTGCTGCTTACTGTGTTAATTGAGAGATGTCCTTTTAAGGACATTGGTGACTGCTAACTAATTTTCCGGCATGTATCATCTTCAAAAGGTGCAATGCATATAAAGAAAAACAAATGTGTTCTTTAGAGTAATAGATTGGAATTTTGTTACTTTCTTCAAGAACTTCCATAGAATGTGACTCTTTAACTAATAAAACTCTTCACTTTTCTGTCACTGTTGGACATATGTGTTAGCTGTAGGAGAGTTATAAAATTTGTTTCTTATCACTTCTTATAGTACTTGGAACAGTTTCATGGTTTTCTCTGCCTAATACCCTGTGGCTCCACATTCTGTCTAGTAAAACATATAGCAAAATTGACAAAGGTGTAAAAAACGGGAATGGTTGATATTGTGTTATATTTACTGTAACTACATGAACATTAGGTTACTCGGTTACATTCACAGATGCAAAGATTATGTGTCAGTAATTAGAATATTGTGAGGCCAAATGAATACCTTTTTTCTTAATATATATTCAGAATGACTTTATTTTATATTTTGATTATTTACTTGTTGTGATGTATATGCTTTTCAATTGAGTGGAGGTCACAACAACAGCCAAAGAAGATACAACTATAGCGGTGAGGTTTTTTTGAAGGATCTATAGTGAAGATTATAAATAGAAGACAAATTAAAAGAAACTTGGACATTGTGCTTACACCTATGTAATTTAATTTGATAATTAAAAACAAATCAGCCAATATACATGCAGAAACTGGATTAGAACGGGCATTTGTTTTACCATTAGTGTTTATATTAATAAAGGGTACCACCAACAAAACAGACCTTACACCTTATGAAATATTAATAGGGAAACCAGTACAACAGCCGGCATCTTCACCTTTATAATACATAATAATAACGAACAAAACACTTGTCTTTATACATGTGGGTAAAAACTGCCCTTTGTAGCCCATCAGAGGGAACTCATGAGTCTGAACTAAGAGACTGGGTAATATTATAGGTGTGCAAACACAGAAATGACCTGACTCTAAAGAGAAACTATCTGTACAAGACGGAGATGAAGCTATCAACCTATTGACAACTGAACCTCAGTTTGTTGCAGTGTACTGAAGATCCAGTTAAACAGATCGCGCATCCCTAATACAAACAAGCCATGTAAAAGTGTAAGGCATTATGTGCTGGTAACTTCTGGCACCAAAAACAAAAAATGATCTTCGTGAGTCCTGAGTTATAGAAGGCATGTATATGCATCAAATCAAGAGTAATAGATATTAATATCCTTTGATTTGGTGTATTGGAATCTCAGGTTCTGACTACTATATTTTTTTCTGCAGCAAAGTCTTTCAAAAAGAGTTTGAACCGTGGAGTGATGGGCAATATTGAAAGAAAAGTTAACAAGGCAATTGAACTCTTTGCATGAGGAACACATAATTATTGAATATTTATAACCATTGTTTATATAAATGGAATTTTCTGAATTGAATTTGTTTCTAATTTTACTTGTACACCAATGAGGATAATATAACAGATAAGTTTACAAAATGTGATTAGCATAACATGGCCAACACTTAGTACAAAAACACTCTGTAGGAGTAAATAATTTTAGCATTACTTTATTCTGGCTAACAACCACTTGGTGTGAGAGGATGACAATGTTACCTTTAAGGATTAATGGCTGTATGTAATTTGGACTGTTGCCATTTTCCACCTACTAATCAGAATTTGTTATATGGCAACTACTACATTTAGTACTAAATTAGTGATCATCACCACATTAGCACTTACAGTATGACATTACCAGATAAGGTCAGCCCAATTTAAGCATTATTGGTTGTTGATTTTTTAATATTACAGCATATAGTATAGGATTTAACATTAAGGAAAATTTGCTAACTAATAGGAATGATAGTAAGATTATGGTGTTTTGGATACAGTGGCACCTAGGAACAAAATGTCTAACTCTATTAATATGTAGTTTAAACTAATAGCTGTTGCTGGTAACATGAAAGAAATAATAATTGTGGCATCTCAAAGTAATGATTGGGCACAACAGTGATTGAGGATCCTATGCAAAGAGAAACTGTGTGTTACAAGCAAAGAAAAAGCACATCAAAATTAAATGACAATAATATTGAATAAGTAGTATACAAAAAATTAATGGACACTTACATAAGATAGATATATAATTAAGAGAGGTAGAGTTGTTTTTAAGTCATTAAATGTCAGTATAATGATAAGGGCAGATAGTCAGGAATGACAGAAAAAAAAAATTAAAAAGCTTCAGTTAAGCTGGAGAAAAAAAAATCTGCAGGGGTTCCAGGCCAAAAGACTGTCCAACCCTAACTGGGCCTTTTACCTAACATAAATGTTCTTAAGCAGTTCCTATACTTTTTGTTAAGCTTCATTTAAGAGGATTCAATGCAGTGGGTCTCGTGGCAAGTTTTACAGTAAGGACTTTACACAGGACTTTGATCAGATGGTGGTAGCACAAAACACCACCACAGAAGAACTAGAAAAAAAACAGAGAAAAGTAACGATTAATAATGAATGCAGATTCGTTGAAGAGTATGATAATTCTATGCATATCTGGTTAATTAAGAGTTGAACTAAAATATAACCATGACAATGCCAAATTAAAAAAATGGGTTTTTAGGAGCTTTTTTAAAACGTGTTAGCCTTGTCTCTCTCTATTGGTAAAGTATTCCATATTTTTGGTCCATAACAGCAAAAGGCTGTCTCACCATTTCTTTTATGCTTGGCTCATGGGATAATAATCAGACTGTTATTAGAAGATTTAAGGTTATGACTTGGAACACAGGGAGACAGGCACTCCAAAATATAGGACAGAGCAAGGTTATTTAAAGATTTATACACCATTAGTAGTTCTTTTAATGTCAGTTCTAAAGGACACAGGTAACCAATGTAAAAATACTAAAATTGGTAAGATGTGCTCAGATTTTCACTATCAATTAGCACATGTGAGACTTCTTTAAAATATCCAGATGGGACTGGGTCAAGGACACAAGTGAGAGTTTTAGTTGTGAAATTATTCTATGGAGTTTGGGTAAGCCTATTTCAATGAAGAAATGTTAAATGGTAAAAAGAACATTCAATAAGTTCAATACGATTAATTTTGGAGGGATGTATTATATTACATCAAATATTGTTTATGTTGTGTTTACAAATGTGACAAAAGCCTCACAAGTTTCACTAGAAGTTTTCCAGGGTTATATTATTAATTAAACTGGGCTTAGAAGATGATCAATAGTTGAAATAAAAATCTAGAGATTTCCTACATAATCATTTATATTTTTAGAAAAACAGGACTTCATCTTAAGATGGACTACTTTGTTGTACTCAGCTATTTAATATTTCATAGTGTACAGTTAATTTAGTTTTTCTCCATTTACACTCATCCATATGACATTTTCTCATACTGTAAGTTCTGACACTCTATGAGTTTTCCTAAATATTTTAGTACTGTAAAATTTCTTAACAACTTATTCAGGGTCCACTGCTGGCTGTGCTTGAACAAACACTATATAAGGACAGATTACTGAGAATATTAGCAAATCTAGAACACATTTATCAAAATAATGTTTTTAACAATATGCTGCCCTTTAGTTCTAATTAGCAGCATTTCTATATTATTACACCAATATCCATGTTGTGGCTCATATCATCTTTTAATCCTTTTGAAATTACTTAATCCAGTATGTGTCTTGCTTATTTTGTAGGCTGGCTGATGTGCTGGCTAAGATAAAATGACTGCAACATGATAATAAATTCTCTTGCTTTAGGATAACACATGAAATTTGAAATCCCCTACAATTAGAAACCTATTGTAATTATTTATTATTATGGATACTAGGTGTGAGAATTCCGCAGTAAAGGATATATTATATTTTGGGGGTCTATAAATAGTTAATATGAGAGACTAATGTGGACACAAAACTGCCAGAACTGGATGTCTTTACAGTTTACTCGGCTTGAGAAAATACTTGCTAAATCACCACCTTTTTTTTACCTTGGCAAGACCCAATGAACAAAATTATAATTTGGAGTTGCTCTTTCAATTAACACTGCCTTGCCGTCACTACTGAACTATGTTTCACTCTGTGTAAGAAAATCTATTTTAATACTGTAATATTTCATAAAGCCACATTTACAGCTGTATTGGAGTGTTGGAACGTCTTGAAATAGCAATTCAGTTATTTGCATTTACCCAGTTTCATCCAGACCATTAATTTAGACTATGGTCTGTTACTATATTGCTTATATTATGCACCTATATAGGTGAAGCCCCTGCAGAATTATTACATCCTAACATGGGTTTATAGTTAACAGGATTAGAGCTACCTAAACAGTTTAAATCAGCATCACAGTTATCATTATTCTTTATATAGACTATATTGCTAGTTAAAACACTAATGCCACGTAAAGTTGTTTTATAAGTCATAAGCTGGCATGACTTTACTCAGCAATTAATGAGAGAAATAATTATTAAATTGTGGAGTTTAATCCCTCGTTGTATACTGGTTTTAAATGTGTTTATTACTGGTTACATTTGGCTTAATATAAAATACATTTTTAGACAATTCATCTACAGGCTTAGCTAGATTAGAAATTTATGATACGTTACTATTAAGACTAATTTCAAATAGTCAAAGCTGATTAATTACCTTAGCTATATTGTCTGAGATGACCTGAGTGCCTTGCCTTTTCAGATGTAGCCCGTCTCTTCTGAAAAAACGTTGTCGCTCCCTGAACAAATTGAAATTATCACCGAAGGCAAGGCTATACTCAGTGCAGAAAGTCTTAAACTAGGTATTGAGAGAAAACAGACGACTTAAGGATTCATCTGATTGTTGGAGCATCAGAAGTGGTCTCAAGAGATGTGCAGCCGTAATCCAAAGTCCTCTTTCAGCACCTGCATCCGATGACTGCCATCGTTCCTTCCTACTTGAGGAACCACAGCACCAGCATCTGTTCTCTGCAAGGGCAGATGGAGCTTTTTTAAACAATTTCCTGAACTTTGAAACAGTTGCTCAGTTGCAATGTTGAGCATACTGGATTGGTAGATTTCTTTGTCATAAGCCGCCTGCTGAAGCAAATGGCCTGCTAGTAGGTCGGTACTGACTGGGACAGAGTTAGATATACAAAATTCGGTAGATTTTTATTCCACAATAACTGAATTTCAAAAAGTTGAGTACAGAGTCAAAACCGTTCTTGATGAGAGAACAGCACATAACAATGATAAAATGAAAAAAAAAACAAATGCTCTTACCCTTATGTATATTCAGCCCATAAAGGATTTTCAGCAGCCTTTTAAAACAAAACTGGACTCTGTCTCAGCCCATTCAATAAATACAACACAGGAAAAATATCTCAGGAGCCATTTCTGGTACATAGAGCCTCAGTCTGCCATTTACAAGCAGCCAACTGCCCAACCACCGGCTTCCTCTAAATCTTTGTTAAATATTTTCTTTTTAATCGTAAACTATTTGACAGTTATTTATTGTCACTCACACTAATGCTTTTGGAGCATTTTGCTTCTCTCTGTCATGTTGTACTGTGCTTTTCTTCACCCTGCCAAGCTGCATTAGCAACAGCATGTAGAACTCCACCAGTTGGTGTAAATAAAGGATATCCATGTTTCAATTTAATTTATAGTGATAGTAGATAAAGAAGATTTTTGAGCTAAATATTTTCAGCAATACAAATCTACATAGGCAGAAGGAAAAATTTGGTTGTTCTTAATTTTGGTCATCACCTCAACATTGCACAAGAATTGTAAGTGTTATGCAGACACTGGAGGTGAAAGCTAAGCATAGAGGACCTTGCTTGGTAGGGCTTTCCTGTTGCTTAAGGTTAGTGTCACACTGCCATGATGACAGAGGAATTGATGTGGCAATTTATTTTTTGCTTTTAAATGACTGACACTAATTGAGGAAAAGGAGATTCAAGAGAGGTAGATCAAAGAGGCAGTTACTGGAGCTAATAAAGGAAATCAAGGCAAACTGCACCTAGGGACATCCATCTTTCTGATGTTGCCACACAGAAGACAGTTAAGCAGATAAACACCTATAGAGAAAAGTATTTTGGCTTCTTTACAGGGCTCAGTTGGTCTTGTTATTGACCCAGTTAGGTGAGTTGAACTGTTTCTTTTTATTGGGATAACACTAAGTTGGAAATATACATCTGCTGTCAGTCTCTGATTTCAAGACCACTGCACGTAAAACAGTGTAGTGGTTGTAACAATTCCTTTAGAGTCTGATTGCTACAACATAACATCTTGGTTTTGTTATTTTCTTTGTGGTTTTGTTAGCATTTAATTTGTATCTTCTTAATCTTCTTTTAGGCTTTGAATTTTTTTTAACAAAATACATAAATATTGAAGAACTTTTTTCTCATTTGTGCCTGGGATTTTTAAACACTTCCCATCTGTTGGTATCTTTTGGTCTGTGCAGGCTGCAAAGGAGGCCAGGCTTACTTTGTGTTTTCTCGGCATCACTGGAATTCTGAAAGATAGTTTTTGAGGTGAAGCCTTTTTTGAGTTTTGAACCCAGCAATCAAAACAATAACATTACATGGTAGCCACCATACTGTTTATAGTTCTCCATGCCTGCTACCACTTATGAGGACATCAAATCACAGTGAGTTATCTTTCTCCACCTATATAAGATGGTTGTGTACAAGCATGAATATCATAGCTTTTGTATAAATATAAAACCTTTTTTGCATTTGCCTCAAGCTTACTCATAAATAGGTATCTTTAATTTGTTACTTTTAGCTTGTCAGATTTTTTGCTTTATTAGCAGACTTTGAAAATTTAAACTGCATTTTGACCTTGATTTTTTCCCCCTTTTTATATTTGACATCAGATTGGCTTTGACTACATTTTTATGTCTGCTCCCTGAGTATCTTCTCCTGGATCTTGCTCAAAATAACAAATAATAAATGAAACTCTGAGCACATTATTTCAAAGTGTTTTTTAATTCCAGTTTATGGTCTGTTATTCTTATTCAAAGCTTTGTGCTTCTTTTATTTATTATTATTCAAAGCTTTGTGTTTCCTTTATTTACCTTTTATTTTGACTTTATGCTGTTATTATTTTTTATCCAATGTTGTGTATTTAATTTTTTTTCTGCTTTTTCCCTGTTTTTCATTTTAAGGAGTACTTTGAGCTTGGGAAAGGTGCTATAAAATTAATGTGTATTATTATTAATATTATTTCTCATCACAAAAGGGAATTTAAGTAACCTTTCCAGACTAAGAAGACAAAGGCATAACTGAATATTCCCAAAAAATAAAATCAAATAAAAAGGCACTTAATGCTATTTCTTCAAATCTTTTGAAAGATATCATTCATTATTATTTTTTTTTAATTGAGTGATTTGCCTTGTCATTCATTTCCTGGGCCACTATTTACTAACTCTAAATCACCTTGTGGCAGTCTGAAATAAAATGTGTATTTTTTTAACATTTTATTGAATTTATTAAAAGCAAGTAACATTCCATACAAGCAAGTCAAACTTGCCAAAACTAAGATCAAATCAACCCCCATTCATGAGAAAGAGAGTTAGGCCAGGTTTTAAAATGTTTTGCACAGATCCTCTATGTGAGAAAATGATTTTTTCAAATTTCAAATAGTATGTAACATCAGTTGCCCACTGACTTAAAAGAGGTAGGTCAGGATTCTTCCAGTTGAGCAAGTTAAGTCTACATGCCAATAGTGAAGTAAAGGCAATCACAGTTTGTTTGTCCTTCTCCACTTTAAGCCCATCTGGAAGAACACCAAACACAGCTGTTAGTGGATTAGGAGGGATTGTGACACCACAAGGCTGTCTGAAAGGCATTTAAAGATTTTGGTCGAGAATGATGTTAATTTGGTGCAGGCCCAATGAGGCAGGAGCTTGATTGCAATGTTCACAGATTGGATCTGGAAATATTTTGGAAAAATTTTAATGAGACAGATGTGATTAATAAAAGATTTTAAGTTGAATAATTGTATACTTTGTGCATTTGGAGCTCGAGTGAATTCTGTGCATGGCTGTTGAGTGAGAGATACTTTTCCCACTGTACTATGGGATCTTTGAAAGGGAGGGACTTTAAAATGTTTTTATATATTACAGAAATGCTGTATGAATCCTCAAAACTGATCAATATTTCTTCTGGAATAGAAGTAGGTGGAAGGTGAGTAAAACAAAAAACTTTGCTAAACAAAAAGATTTTGTTTAGCAAAGTTTCTAATTTAGAGGTAGTGGAAGAATTGTGTTGATGGAAGGTTAAATTTGGAGTGTAATTATTCATAGGAGGCAAAGACATTATCTATGTACAAAACTCTAAATGATTTAATCCTGTATGTGTTCCAAACATTAAAAACGGCATACGTTTGAGAGGGTGGAAAGAGGTGGTTAATGTGCAGAAGTGACACAGATAAAAGCTTCTCTATCCTTGAAGTACTTCCTACATTGGTTCCATATTCTGAGTGAATGAAACACAATTGGGTTGTTAATATATTGGTGTTAACTCTTATTTACTAGGGTACAAAGCAAGGAAAATAAAGTAGTATTGCAGGGATTTTATTTCTATTGCAGACCAAGCCTGTGTGTGTTCATCTATTTGTGTCACTGTCCAGGTTTTTACAGCTGATATATTTGCAGACTAGTAATAAAATTGAACATTAGCCATTCCACCTTCTGCCTTAGGTCTTTGCAGGGTTGCCCTTTGGATGCATGGATATTTTGAATTCCAAATAAATTAGGTTATGATTGAATTTAACTTCTTAAAAAATGATTTGTTGATGTATATTGAAATGCTTTGAAATAGAAAAAGAAGCTTAGGAAGGATATTTATCTTGACAGTGTTAATTCTTCCAGCTAAAGTGAGATGAAGGGTAGACCATCTATGCAAGTCTTGCTTAAGTTTTTCCATGCAGACAGCAAAATTTGTTGAAATATAATTTTAATAGAATATCAAACCATACCAAAAATCTTTCAATGTGCTGGAAATGCCATTTGATCTTTTTTTTTGTAACTGGTCTGGTGTACCTACTTATTTATACATAAGGCAAGTTTTTTTGTGTCATAAATTGTGTCTGCTGATGAGATTGTGATCTGTAGCAATAGTAGCGAGCAGGTAGAGGAGACCCTGGAGAGGTGGAGATATGCTCTAGAGAGGAGAGGAATGAAGGTCAGTAGGAACAAGACAGAATACATGTGTGTAAATGAGAGAGAGGTCAGTGGAATGGTGAGGATGCAGGGAGTAGAGTTGGCGAAGGTGGGTGAGTTTAAATACTTGGGATCAACAGTACAGAGTAATGAGGATTGTGGAAGAGAGCTGAAAAAGAGAGTGTAGGCAGGGTGAAATGGGTGGAGAAGAGTGTCAGGAGTAATTTGTGACAGACGGGTATCAGCAAGAGTGAAAGGGAAGGTCTACATGACGGTAGTGAGACCAGCTATGTTATATGGGTAGGAGACAGAGCTGGAGGTGGCAGAGTTAAAGATGCTAAGATTTGCACTGGGTGTGACGAGGATGGATAGGATTAGAAATGAGTAAATTAGACGGTCAGCTCAAGTTGAACGGTTGGGAGACAAAGTCAGAGAGGCGAGATTGCGTTGGTTTGGACATGTGCAGAGGAGAGATGCTGGGTATATTGGGAGAATGATGCCATGATAGAGCTGCCAGGGAAGAGGAAGGCCTAAGCGAAGGTTTATGGATGTGGTGAGAGAGGACATGCAGGTGATCGGTGTAACAGATGCAGAGGACAGAAAGATATGTAAGAAGATGATCCTCTGTGGCAACCCCTAACGGCAGCAGCCGAAAGAAGAACAAAAAAAAAGTTCTGTTAGTTTCTTTATGTGAACATCCTTTTTTGTAGGGTTCATTATTTATTGTTTCACTTAACAGTTATTAATTGTTCAAGTGCATTTACAAAAAAAAGAAACCAGAAGAAAAGAAAAAATAGTTATAAAGCAAGGATGGAGGCACACACTAAGAGATAAGTTATTGTGATTAAACAAATATTGTGATATCCTTACACAACAAAGGAAATGATAAAAGCAGCAATTTTATTTTAAAAGTGATACTTTGTTTTTGTAGTTTTTTTTTTTTACTTTTATTGATTGTCTAGACTTTTTCTTTAGTTTTAAACATGTTTTGTGTATTTTATAAACTTTAAAGAAAAAAAGCCTTATGGAGTAACATCTGTATATGTAGGAGGAATATACTGACCTCATGAGAACTGCAGTCATTGAGACTACTGTTGAAGCTTAGGTACTCTGTTTGACAAAGCGCGACCTTGGAATTACAGGGTTCTAACTGACAATTTTAAATTTTTTTGACTGCGATGATTTCCGGGTTCTATCTGACATGAAGCTAATGTAAGAATAACGCTGATTCATTGATGCTTAACTTTCGCTCGGTTATCAATGGAATTACATGGTTCTATCTACAGAAATTTGCATAGACGTCAGATTACAAGGTTCTAACTGCGAACGAATAGCAGTCCGTTGTTTACTCACGTGATCGGTCATTTAAATGTCCACAGGCCATAGGCGCTGACGGCTGTAGCCAATGGGAGAGTGCCATTTCGTGGCACGTGAGCATAATAATAATAATTAAATAGCCAAGATGGCTGCACGCCGAGCTTTGTTGCTTAAACAAAAATCAGTTAAACCTGCAGAAATAGGGAGACTTTTGGAGGAGTTGAGCGACGATAGTGACAAGGATGCAGATTATGTGAAGGAGTCTTCATCTTCATCTGAGACTGAAAGTGACAGCGGCCATGAACGTCGCAAGTCAGGCAGAAGACGCCGCATGCGGAAGTCCAAGCAATCTAGGTACCGCGTTCTAAAGTTTTGTTTGAAAAGTAGGTCATTATTGATGTAGACTTAATAGAATGGGTTGCACGACACATGTTTATATAAACTATATTTTAATTGGTCTACACTGAGAAATGCGGAAACTACGCATAGCACAGACCTTTAGATATTGCAGGAGATCATGGAGCACGCTTGTTATTAACTACCCTACTATCCGATTGTGTATTTTGAGTAACTGACCCTACCCCTACCCCTAATCTTATTAAACCCCAAACCCGGTTGTCACTGTCCATTCGTTTCATTTGGTCTGTTGCCGTTCTGGCTTGTTGCCTTATGACGGTATACATAATATTATACGGTACCTTAACAAATTTCTGTAAAGTCTTATTTAACCAAGGTTCTATTGCTGAGTTTTGTACATAGTTGTTTTCAATTTAATACTTAGCCAGTTTGTTGTTTCATTTCTGTTAAATGCTTAGATCTCAAAAGAAAGTTGTCACAAAGAAAAAAAAATACAGAGCCACTACCGCAGTCAAATCCAAAAGCAGTCGACGATGAACAAGCATCTGAGAGAATAAAACACGTCATAACTCAACATGGACTGCCCATCACTAATTCACTGAGGTCCACTGATCCTTGCACACCAGGCCCTGCTGAAATTGAAGGAGTGTTGGAGTTGATTTCACCCCAGCTGGACTTGTCTACTAACCTGGAGTCTATTTTATGCACACCAGCTGAGAAGGAGATTGTGTTGTCTAACATGGAGTCATCTAGTCTTCGTCCAGTAGCTGAATTGCAGACTGGTACAGTTCCAGAGTTGGCTTCTGAACAAAGAGAGACAGTTGTGAATGAAGAGCAATCGGTGTTATGTAATAGTGGAAACAGAACAAGAAAACGAAAGAGAGACCCAGAAACATGGCTAGTGAATACACGCAAGACAAAATGTCAGTCTGGTTTGGAATACGTAAACAGGAGGGGGAAACTGGTTCCAGCCAAAGAAATTAGAAACAGAAAGGAATGTCAGACAGCCTGCAAGTTTGAGTGTGCCAAGAAAATAAATGAATTTGAGCGACAGCAGATCTTTGCTGACTTCTATAAACAAACTCAGAATGAGAAGTATCATTTTTATGGAAAAACTACTGAGCGAATACAGACATTAAGACCAGCGAAGAAAGGTTCTGTTTCACGTAGACATCACTCGTTTCGTTATTTCTTCTTTACTGGAAACATAAAGCATCGAGTTTGTAAACAATTCTACCTCAGCACTTTGTGTATCAGTCAGAAACCAATCTACAATTTTCATTCCAAGAAGAGTCAAGTAACAGGTACGCCAAAACCAGATAACAGAGGCAAGCATGTCAAGAAGGCGATATCGCAGGACAGAAAGCAGGAGGTTCTTGACCATATAGATTCTTTTCCTCGAGTGGAATCGCACTACACCAGAGCTAATTCAAAACGACAATACCTGGAACCTGAATTAAGAAGCGTCACTAAACTCTATGAGCTGTACTGTGAGCGATGTGCAGAAAGTGGTCATGAACCAGTCAAGCTGTCATATTATCAACACTTGTTTGTAACGAAGCGTAACTTGGATTTTCACATGCCCAAATCTGATCGTTGTGACCTTTGTGAAGAATTCAGAATTATGAAACTGAATGGAAATATCGACCAGACATTAAAGGCAAAGTATGAACATCATCTTGCTGAAAATAAGGCTATGAGAGAACAGCGTAATGCAGACAGAGATGACAAAACAAAGTTTATCGTTTCTTTCGATCTTGAAAACGTTATCAACCTTCCAAAGGCTGGCACTGGTAATTTCTTTTACAAAAGGAAGTTGAATCTTTACAATTTGACTGCTCATGTTTCAACAACTGGACAAGGCTACTGTGCCATTTGGGTCGAGACACTTTCTGGTCGTGCTGGTACTGACATTGCCAGTGCCCTTGTGAAATTGTTGTCAAAAATAGCTGAAGATAACCCAAATGTTAAGGAGATCATCACTTGGAGTGACAGCTGCGTACCCCAGAACAGAAACTCTATAATGGCTTTTGCTATGGCTGATTTCTTACGTTCACACACCAACATTGAAGTGATTGACATGAAGTACTCAGTTCCTGGCCATTCCTGCGTACAAGAAGTTGATGGAATGCACAGCCAAATTGAGCAGGCAATGGAGGTTGCCGAATTCTACTCTCCGTTGTCTTTCATAAGACTGTTGCTGAAAGCCAAAAGGAGGCAACCATTCAAGGTGTTGCAAATGCGGAAGGAAGACTTTAAGGATTTCCAGACACCTTCAAAATTATATGCCTATCAGAAGATTCCCTTTTCTCAAGTCGTCAGTCTGAAAATAACTCAAGGACTTCCCTATGATGTGCAGTACAGAACAGCTTGGATGCAGGCTGCATATCATACAGTGAACATTAGAACAAGGATTCCCCAAAAGGCTGCATCAAAGAATACATTTCCGTCTGTGAAAGCCTTGACACGGAAGCAGATAAATGAATTGTCGAAAGAAAAGAAGAAGGATTTGCAGAGCATGCTGAAATTTATGCCCAAAGAAGACAAGGAATACTTTGAGAAGACAGTTTTGAAATAAAATACATAGTTCTAGGAGATTCCTAGATACTGTGCCCATGATGGCATAAGAATTAGTCTGGACTTCACGTGCATCATTTTATTGCTCATTTTGTATGACATAGTAATAATAATAATTATTATTATTATTATAACAATAGTAATAATAATAATTATTATTATTATAACAATAGTAATAATAATAATTCTTGCTTCATTTTATTGCTCATTATTGTTGTAAAGCAATAATAATTCAAGATCAATTCAACAGAAACTTCTGACTTCCATTAGAACTGTGTAATTCCAGTGAAATCTTCTGCACTCAGAATAACAAGGTTCTATGTAACATTGTTGACCTGTTGATTAAGTACACCAGACCTGCTCAATTGGGCTAACAATATCAACATGTATGCTTTAGGCAATTACTATTATGGTGGTAAATTAATCAATATATGTGTATCTGTCGTTGGGCACCAAATTGCTTAACAACATTCAATTTCAAATTCCCGAAAATGACTCTCGGTGCTGTTAGAACCTTGTAATTCCAAGGTCGCGAAAGGCTAATGTAGAAAGTTCTAATGGATAACAATTAAATAACAATGATCCAATGGGCATTACTGCTTACTTCTGCATGGAAGATACTTTGAAGAGTTTCAAAGGAAATTTATCTTTTTTGGTATACATACATCAAAGGGAGGGTATTCTTCAGCATTGTTGCCCAAAGTTTAACTATGCATTTCCTGAAAAGTCCATACTTTAACCCATTAGTCTAGAAGGGTGCAATATCTGAGGTTAAATTAGGATGACACAACCATGCTGAGTTTGCATCTCACCAAGGCCTATTGTTTCATATCTCTTAAAGTAACTGGAGAAAGTGCTAGACTAGAATCCTAACTCAGGAAAAATCAAGGACCTCATTCTGGATTACTCTGACAATTTTAGCATCGGAGTCTCCCCTGTAACAGCAATGTAAAATTAGTGGTAGATTCGGTGTCAGTTTCGGGAGATGGACATCTGAGGTGGAACTCTGTTAGCACTGGTGTTATTTTACCTTTTTTTAACTATCATCCTGACATATCCTGTATTTACTCAACTCAAGAGAATTTAATTACAGCATATGCAAGTATATAAAAGCATGAGTAGCAGAAAAAAGGCTCAGAAAGAAATGGAAAAGGTAAAACTTAATCAAAGCCTAAAGAGGCCTCAAGTTCAAGTTCAACATACAACCTGCCAGAGACTGACCTGGAACAGACAGGCGAAAGAACAGATAATAATAATAATAATAATTCATTACATTTATATAGCGCTTTTCTCAGTACTCAAAGCGCTATCTATGCAGGGAGGAACCAGGAAGCGAACCCACAATCTCCTCCAGTCTCCTTACTGCAAAGCAGCAGCACTACCACTGCGCCACCTGTGAGGACCTAATATTGCAGCATCAGCTCCAGCCGAGTGCGAAAATAGGAGCAAAACTGTAAATAAGTCGGGCCAGGAGAACTTGTTGAATCCAGGAGGTTTATTAGAACTGAGCATGGCCTTACTATCCGCACAGTCAAGTACTCCCCATTCCTCAATGCCACGGTCTCCAACTGGGCTTGCTATTCCACCCCCAGTGTGAGAAAAAGACTGAAACTAACAGTTCTGAGCTGAAGGTAACAATCACTGCAATGATTACCGCATTAACTACTACACTCAGTCGGGTGAGATAAATGAGATAAAGAGTAATATAAAGAAAGTTACAAAGAATATAAGGAAAGACATAAAGGTCATATATAAAAATATAAAGGACATAAACATGAAAAATGAGAAGCTGCTTCAGATTATTAAAGACCAGGAGAAACGTTTTAAGTTATCGCTTTGAGGCAAACTTAAAGGTGTGTTAGATAAAACAGAGGAAAAAATACAGGAAAATGCAAATGAGGCTGAGAATAAAATTAGAGCACTTGGTGCTCAGCCTGAAGATGTTAAGCAAATGTTCAGGACTTGTATTGAAATAGTTGATCAATTGGCATCTGCCACTGAAGAAAAAGCAACAGCTACAAAATGATAATGGAAAATGCTTGGAAAACAGACTATTTGCGCTGGAAGATGGATGCAGAAGAAATAATATCAGAATCAAAGGTCTCCCTGAAAACCATGAAAGTCCAAACCAATGAAATTCATAGCTGAACTATTCTCTAAAATAATTGGAGAGGATTTTAAAATCAGACACCGAGATATCAGCAGCTTACCGCATACATGGAGTAAATGCCACAAAACTTAGAAGGCTTATTGTTCATTTCAACAAACTACAGACTAAAGCAAATTTTATGTCGCTTCTCAGACTGAAACATAGATTATATTTGGAAATAACCACATTCGCATTTTCTCATATTGAACAGCTGCTGAATGTGACACATTTTACAGCATTAAACAGCATTTTTATGCAAAGCCAAAATCAGATACAACCTCATGTATCCTGCTAAATTGAGAGTGGATATTCAAGAAAATTCCACATTTTTAATTCTCTGGATGAATTAGAAAAAGAGCTAAGAAAACTGATTCTGACAGTCTTTGAAATATGATTGTGAGTCATATTGTGTCCTGGCAAGGTGAAGAAGATTCTACAGTACCTTCATTTTGGTTCACTCGCAATGAGACTTTTGCTGTAATTATGCATTCTTTCTCCTTTTTGGCTACTTTTATGTTTTCATTGCAATTATACAATAATAATATTGAATATATGCTCATTTTGGTTGCCATAAATTAAATAGTCTTTCTTCACAGAGGGGAGTGTTTAACATCATACACTTGGTTTATTGTATTAGGATTGTACTATCATACGTTATCTGCTTCTCCATGGATAATGTTTAACATCTTTTCCTGTTTTATTCTTTCAGGACTTTTAAGATTATAGTCTATGTTTATAGTATTTGGATTTTGTTACCAATAGATATATCTAGCCTCACTTGGGGAGGGGATGTAGGTGGGGGTGGGGGTGGGGGAGCGGGGTATATGGTAAAGAGAGCAAGCTGTTTCTAATCTATCCTTTTTACCCCCACAATTGTAAGTGCCAACACAACAGTACGTTTCATAGCCATGACTCCTGGCAAAATTGGAAATTAAGGTTAAGGCTATCTTAAGTAATAATGTACTACCTTAATTTAAGAGTATAAAATGTCAGCAAAAGTTCAGAAGCAATGTCTCTATGACCAGACAGTGAATTTGTGAGCTGGATTGTAAAAGGTCTCAATCACAAATTAAAGAGAAAGAATTTTTTTTTCACCTAACAGGTCTAAATGCCAAGATGGTATTTTTACAGAAGACTTACTTAATAGATAAACCAATGTAGATGATAAAGACTTCCTCAAAAACATAATTGCATCCATTCCTAATGTGAACGCTCATAAAATTATAATGGCCGGAGGCTTTAATTGTGTTTTAAATCCAGACCTGGATAGATCTTCAACTACAGTGTTGATAACATCTAACACTGCAAAAACAATTACCCAGTTTGTTATCGATCATAACCTATTAGGCGTATGGAAATTTTTAAATCACAATCTAAGAACATATTCCTTCCTCTCACCAGTACATCACTGTTATTCAGGTATTGATTATTTCTTCATAGATAACAATTTTTTGCCCACAATCAAATCTTGCAAGTACATTACTATTGTTGTCTCCAACCATAGCGCTTTGATCATGGAGCTCAAATCACTATGCCCCACATACTCATCTCGCGGCTAGCGTCTTAACCCCCATTACTAGCTGATGACAACTGTATAGAATTTATATTCAAGCAAATTGATTATTTTTAGAGACAAATACATCCTCAGAGGTCTCTGCAGGAATACTCTGGGAAACTCTGAAGGCATTTTTAAAAGGACAGATTATTTCATATCTCTTCCACCAAAATAAATTTGAAACCAAGAAGGTGTCTGAGTTAATTAGTGAAATTACCAGAATAGATCAAGAACATGCCAGGTCTCCAAATGATGCACTTATAGGAAAACAAACAGGCTCTGCAATTAGAAATCAGCCTCTTGACAACTACAGAAACGGAACAACTAATTTTTTAATTTGTGATACCAGTACTATGATCACAAAGAGAAGGCAAGTATCTATCTATCTCTATCTATCTAATAAGATCTTAGCCCAACAAATCCACAAGCGGAAAGTTCACAATGCAATATCAGTAATTACCAACACCAACAGAGATAAAATCATTGACCATAAAAACATAAAGCACACATTTAGAGACTATTAAAAGTCCTTATATTCTACTCAGTTTAAATAAGACAAGACATCATCTAATGTATTTTTGAAGCATTACAGATACCACAGGTAGATACTCTCAGTGCAGAGGAATTGGGTAAACCTCTGTCACTCTCAGAATTACTAGACTCTATAAACTTACTTCAAAGTGGGAAAACAACAGGCCCTGATAGCTACCCTGCTGGATTAAAAAAAAATTAAGTTAGCTCCCCTATTATTAGCGACATTTACAGAAGTCAGAGACAGTAAAATTCTACCTCAAACTTTTTGCCAATCATTAATTACCGTCTTTCCTAAGAAAAACAAGGACTTATACAATGTGCATCATTCAGACTGATCTCACTTCTGAATAATGATGTTAAGCTACTCTCCAAAGTTCTTGCTAGAAAAACTGAGAAAGTGCTTCCTTCAGTAATGTCACAAGACCAGACTGGATTTATTAAAGTCAGACACTTAGCTTCCAATCTTCAACACCTCTTTTAATGTAATCTTATTATCTTTGGATGCAGAAAAAGCTTTTGATATGGTTGAATGAGACTATCTATTCACATTGCACATATTTATGGGATTATCATAGAAGGATTTGAACAGAAACTATCACTATATGCAGATGATATGGTAATGTATATATCAGACCCAAACAATTCTGTGCCAGCAGTCCTAACAGCACTAGCAGAATTTCAAAAGATATCTGGACTCAAAATGAATTTGAATAAGTGTGCTGTTTCCAGCACACAATATTAGATTGACACCTTTCAATTTTTCATTGCAGATCAGTTTAAATACATAAGGATAAACATCACAAGTAAAGTCTATCTTCCATCTCATTTTAGCAGGGAGAATCAACATTGTCAAGATCAGGGGTGCCCAACTCCAGTCCTGGAGGGCCGCTGTGGCCGCAGGTTTTCATTCTAACCCTTTTCTTAATCAATGACCGTTTTTTGCTGCTAATTAACTTCCTTTGAATTCATTTTCTTTGACTTGCTCTTGGAGACTCAGACCCCTTAATTGCTTCTTTTTTCTTAATTAGCAGCCAAACAATAACGAGACACAAAATGAGACAAAACAGGCCCAGCAAACTGTCACCATCATACAATATCTGAAAATAAAGAAAGGTGAATGTCTCAGGAATGCTGATCTGCTCTTAGAAAAGAGAAAATCCTTAATTTTGGAAATGTCTGCTATTGCACAATGAGAGCGGCAACAAGCCATGGAATTAAAGAACGGGTTTAATGAACGATAAGACTCAGCACCTCATTAAGCAGCTGGTTGGAGTGAAATTGGTTGGAGTTTCAGGCCCTGACTTAGCTGGCCTTCTGTTGGCTCACTCACTTCACATATCACTTCTGCGTTTGTGCCATTTAAGGAAAGAAATGAAGCAATTCAGAGGAACGACGAAGAAATTCAGGGAAACATTTCTTAAAAACCAAGTCAATTAAACTTAATTCAAAAGAAGTTAATTAGCAGCAAAAACAGGTCACTAATTAAGAAAAGGGCTAGAATGAGAACCTGCAGCCACTGCGGCCCTCCAGGACTGGAGTTGGGCACCCCTGGTCAAGATGAATATCCTTCCCAAGCTTCTTTTTCCATTTCAGAGCATCTCCATATACAGAACATTAACAAATCTTTTTTTAAGATATTAGATTCAATCATAACCTCATTTATTTGGAATTTGAAAAATCAACGCATGCAATGGGTGATCTTACAACGACCTGAAGCAAAAGGTGGCATGGCACTACCTAACTTTCAATTTTATTACTAGGCGGCAAATATACAAGCTATAAAAAGCTGGAAGATGACACAAATTGATGAACACACACACAAGCCTGGTCTGCAATAGAAATAAAATCCTGCAATACTTATTTATATTCCTTGCTTTTTACCCCAGTAAATACAAGTTATCATCAATATACTAATAATCCAATTGTCCTTCATTCAGTCAGAATATGGAACCAATGTAGGGAGAATTTCAAGATAGAGAAGGTTTTATCTGTTGCACCTTTACATGATAACCACCTTTTTCCACCTTCTCAAACTTATACAGTTTTTAATGTTTGGAAAACATACAGGATTAAATCATTTAGAGAATTGTATATAGATAATGTCTTTCCATCCTACGAACAACTACACTTCAAAATTCATTTACATCAACACAATTTTTCACCACTTTCAAATTAGAAACTTTGCTAAATGGAATCTGCCCAGTTTTTCTCACCTCCCACCTATTTCTATTCTAGAAGAAATACTGATCAGCCTTGAAGACTCAGACAGCATTTCTAAAATATATAAAAACATTTTAAAGTTCCTTCATTTCATAGGTCCCAGAGAACAGTGGGAAAAGAATCTTTTACTCAACATTTCAGAAAAGGAGTGGAAGGCAGCCATGCACAGAATTCACTCTAGCTCCATATGCACAAAGCATACAATTATTCAACTTAAAATCTTTCATCAAGCACATCTATCTTGTTTTTCATAATGTTTCCAGGGCATGATCCAACCTGCAAACATTGCAATCGAGTTCCAACTGCATTGAGGCACATATTTTGGGTGTGCACCAAATTAACATCTTTCTGGACCAAAATCTTTAAATGTCTATCAGACAGCCTTATTAAAATACAGTAAAATGTACAGGTACTCACCAATGATGAATGATATTGATGATGATGATGAAGTAGCTGTGCAGTACGATGCAGAGGATTTAAAACTCCTCGGGTGGCGCCTCTTCTTCAGGCACTTCAGTCGTATCTTTGGGGTATTCTTCTGGTAGGGTTTTGTGCTGGCTTTTCTTTATAGGCTTCAGGAACATTGTGATAGGAAGTTGCTACAGTGTCTCCTGTAGCGAACTGCTGCTACAGTTTCCATGCTTTCTCAGGAATGATGTTAATGTCCAAGGGGATGTTCTTCTTCCTGCAGTCGGTAATCCACAATGTCAAGGCAGATTTCATTCTGACGATATTTTTATTCCTTACGATCATTACCTTTTTGGCACTATCACAGAAACTTACAGATACGGTACTCCAGATCGCTGCTTCATTCTTCTTTATGTATCATGCGGTGCTTTCATTAATGCCATAGTGGCGCGCTACTGCAGCATAACTTTTTAGTTCCCAGAGCAAATCCAGTAGTTCAACCTTCTCCTGGAGTGTTTTAAACTTCTTCTGGCGCTTAGGCTTAGTGCCAGAAACCTTAGAAGGTGCAGGGCGTTTTGGTGACATCTTGTGCGTTTAAGAATAACAAAATTAATACAATAGCAAAATGGAAAACATGAGGACACTCAGCTGGAGATGCGTCACAGGGCAGCAGTCAATCAGCAGCAAGGAGAAATGAATAACGTTCTCGGATTGGCTACTTTCACCATCCCAAATCGCGTTTCCCTCAGCAGTGGTAAACCCACTCAGCTGGAGATGTGTCACAGAGCAGCAGTCAATCAGCAGCAAGGAGAAATGAATAATGCTCTCGGATTGACTACTTTCATCATCCCAAACTGCGTTTCCCTCAGCGGTTGCTTCCTGTTCTCTCTACAGCACAGTATTGCCACGAAAAAAGCCATAAAAAATTGCGGAGGATAGTTGCGCTTTCTGCTAACAATTAATAGTTAGGTTCTAAGGAAAAATCCGCGAACAACTGAGTCCATGAACCCTGAACTACGACTTCGCGGGGGTCTACTGTATACAAAATAAAATAATTTTAGCAAATGCCAATGAGAAATGCAGTACATTTTTATGTCCAAACAACTCATGAATACATGATCCTGTTTGCCCACAAGGGTCATTGGCAGTAATGGTAAACTAGTAATGGTAAACTGTAAAAGTATAAAACTGTTAACTGTAAATTCTGAGTGACATTGCAGCTTTCACTGAAATTCAAGTGTAAATAAGAGCACAAAATGCTGTCATCATCCAGTTCTTAATAAGTAAGAAAGTGAAACAAGACCTCTAACTTTCCCATTGGGAGCAGAACAAAGCAGGAATTCCAGAGGAATGTGTGTGTCACAGACATAACAAAAAATGCTGACCAACAGAAATATACTTGCATACAGACAAAAACATGGCAACAGCCAGAAAGATACTTCACTAGGTGGGATTACTACCCAATAACCAAATCATTTTTCAAACAAAGTAGACAAAGTTTCAAAGGTTTTCCATCATCCAGACCCATTATTAGTCTCTGGATGAATGTGAAGGTGTTGTGCAGTTTTTCATGATCGTTCATATGCAGTCATATATAAGACCAAACAGCTTCACAAGAGCACCAGGCAAACTGGCAAGATCTTCAATTGTGATTTCACCTTCCACCACCATAGCAACTTTGTCAGGTTTGAACATGACGCCATCAGTGGAATCTGTAACCACAGAGAGAGGAGCACAATAGGCAGGTGTAGAATGTTTGGTTCAGCTGATACATCCATCTGAGAAGAAAACAAAACAAGAATTGTGTTCTACTAAATAAAACAAAAGTTCATCAACCACATCCTAACACACAGCTATCATTGCATTCCAACACAAAACCGATTTTATCATCCACACTCTTCACCTGCACTTTCTATCTCTTTCCCTGCACAGCTCCCGTCCTGTAATCTCATATAGTGCTAATACCTTTTTTTGCCACACTTAGCAGATTTTCAAATACAGTACTCTTCCTAACTGTGCAGTCTAACTTTGCTATATAGCATTTTCAAGTTGCCAACCTTATATTTTGTATCCATAGAACTTTTGTTTAGCCATCTAGAGCAGGTGTGTTTAAACTGTTCCTATTAAGTCAGCAATTGCTCCTACCCTATATAGCTCCATCTCTTTTACTAATAAACCATATTTCTTTAATGAATTAATTATGTTAATTAGTGAAATAAGGTGCTGTTCAGCTATACTGGCACGAAAACCTGCAGACACTGAAGACATCATAGGAACATTTTAAATTCACCTGATCTAGAGCAGTAGTTCTCAATAATAGACCTTGCAATTCCCTTTCCCTGCACATTTTTCCCCTATACATTTGATCCAGGTCATGTAGCCTTGACAGTTAACTGGAGACGGAGCAGGTGTGTTGAGGCAGGGAATACTAAAGGGAGCATATGGACTAGGATTGAAAACCAATGATCTAGAAGGTTTATGCCTGAATCCCACTTGTAATTACAGGCTCACTTTTGACCCTAGCTCCTTTTTTAATTCTACCTGCTTCCTCATCACATGCCTGTTTAACTGGATACTGTCTGTGCCTGTTCCTGCTGGTTTGTTTACCTATATCTCTCTTGCCTCAACAAAGCCTCACCTTCTTTGTTTCACTCTCTGGATTTCTGTCAAGAATATGCAGGAATTATACTTACATTCCACTGTTTAGAAGATGTCTGAACTGTCCTCATTTATGCACAGGTGGAGGCCACGGGGGACAACAGTACATCTTGCAAGTACATCCAACTGTTCCTTTAAAGAGAAGGATAAGACATGATTTCATAATACAGACTGTGTGGTGCCCGGCGGGCGTCCATGCCCAGCCGGGACGCCCAGGAGGAGTGGAGGAGGGCTTGTGCCTCCTCCAGGACACGAGGGGGCGTCCTCCCTGGTGGCTTTGGGGACCACAGGTACGGAGCTTGGAAGCTCAACCCTGTAGGGGCCCGTGGTCACCGCCAGGGGGCGCCCCAATGCCTTGGGAGTGTTGGCCCTCAGTACTTCTGCCACACCGGGAAGTACTGGGGGGAAGAGACTTGCAGACACCCGGCGGACTTCCGGCTTCACCATGGGAGCTTCCGCCACACAGGGGTGTGGCTATGAGCCCTCAAGATCCACCTGGAGTCCTTCCGGGGGGAATAAAAGGGGCCGCCTCCCTCCAGTCAGGGGCAAGAGTCGGGAGGAAGAAGGACAAAGCTTGATGGAGAGGAGTGGAGGCGGACTAGAGACTGTGAAAGGCATTGTGTTGTGGCCAAGGACTCAAGGGGTGATTGGTGCTGTGGCACTGGGTTGTGTACACTATAACTTGTAAATAAACGTGTGTTGGGTGAAAATATGATGTCTACCTGTCTGTGTCCGGGCTGTTCCCCACAACTGTAATAGTAAAACAGTTTTGAAATGTAGCTATTTAAGGAGCTAATCCATGATCATTCATTGAACATTTATCCATTTACCAAATAAATGAGAGGCCATGAGAAATGGTGTGTATAATCATGCAGCAACAGTAAGTTAGTTCAGTCAAAATCAGAAGGGATGTCGACATAGTTTGCAAATAATCCTCTACTAAATCCTGACAAATGCTTCACTTTCCATTTAAACAGCCTGTGGCATTATTATTCTCCTATTGGTGAACTAGTGAAATTGACTGGTACAGTTGAAATGAACGCTTCAGCCTCTGTGCCCTCCATAGCACATAGGTGAACCAAACTGATGTAATTTTTTTCAAAAGACCTCCAGCTGCCATTTGGCCAAAGTGGGCTAATTAAAAGTCAGACGTTGAAAAAAATTGTCTTGGTGTGTTTAAGTACATTATAAAGCCATTTTCAGTTCTATGCATACCCTGTTTTGTTTAATGATTCACTTTCCATAGAACCCAAATACTGAATGTCAACTTACCTGGAGATCATGTATCCTGGAAATGCTGCAAATCCTGCCATCCTGCCTGTGTGGGCTGCCTTAGCCAGTTATTTTCAGAATATGTCGACCAGACTCCCCGAAAAAGTGGTTTAGGAGGTCTATGTTGCTAGTGCAATGAAACTCACTATAGATCTGTAAAAATACAAAAACAAAGATACATCGACAAGGCAATTAGTGAATTCATTTAGCCGTAGTAGGAAATAATTTAGTAGTACAATAAATTACCTTTTGCAACCCTAATTCAGCTAAAACATGATACAGTATATTCATGTAGACATTGGTGTACGCACAGATTTATGCATCTGGATTTTTTTCTGCGTACGCACATTTAAATCCACAAAAGTAGATCTGTGAGCCAGTAATACTACCCACTATGTTGCAAGTGAGTGTTTTGGACCATGCAAACAGAAGAGAGGCTTGTCTCAATAATTTCTCATGTTCATCAAATTATGATAGAATGCAAAAAGATGGTCAATATTGTGGATGAACTCATCATATAGGGAGAAGCATTCATATAGACTTTGGTGCTAACAGGAACTGGGATTCCCTACTTTTGTAATCTGAATCATTTAGACAACTGCAGTTGTTAAGTGTGACATGCTCTTTGAATCGTAATTAAAAACTGACCAGCTGCTTTGCCATAGACCACCTATGCAACAGGAGCCCGAGCTTAGGAAAAGCGGAGGAGGTTGACAGAGCTGCATTATGCGTCTCTTTGGCTTCAAGGACCCATTTGGGGTTAAGCCAAGGAGACTTTCATTTTATGGAGATGTACCAGGGACTGAGTTTTAAGGACAGCTTACTACTTTGTGTTTTAACCTCATTTTAATGGATTATTTATTAATTTGTTTTTATCCTCCATTAGCAGTCTGTTTTAAAGGACTATTTACAGTATTTATTGAACTTTTTGTACTGTACTAATTATTTGGACAATGTTTTGTTGGATTTTAATAAAAGCACTTTGGCACCTTTATGTACCTACCCCTTGCTTTGTGTAATTGTCCTCATTCGCTGGCTCAACCCTTGTTAATGTTACAGATAGAGGCGGGTTCAAGAGGCTCCCCAGAAGGACCCAGTAGCATGGAACCAACCTGCATCATCACAGTGAGCCCTGAGCTGACTTCACACTGGTAATATCTCACCTTCAGTACATTTTTACCTAGTTAATAGTCAGCTAATGTGGCCCTTGTTCAAGATAAAAAAAATACTTAAATCACTATCTTTTCTTTTCAGTTAAGGTGGCCTAATGAGTTATTGTACTATTAGTACACTGTAAATACTCTCTCTGAAGGAACAAAAAAATACAGAAATGAAGTTCACTTGTACATGGTTACTCATGGTTCATGTCCAGGTAAAAAAAACTTTAAAAGACCAGTAAGCACTTCCTGTAGTTTCATTCTTGAGCAATCTATGAATTCATTATCATTTATTAACAAAGTCTGAATGTGTTCCCATACCTGTACATATGGAACCTGCAGGCTACTGTCAAACAGTGGTCATGACACTGGAGTATGTGTACCCTGAGTAAGTAACTTAACCCAGCTGTACTCAAAGTATTAAATTATGTCTATAAAAATTCATTATGTATACTGAACTTGTAGTTAATCCCGGATAACAGTATTACTTGAATGTAAAAA
Organism: Erpetoichthys calabaricus; assembly: GCF_900747795.2. Lineage (NCBI taxonomy): Eukaryota > Metazoa > Chordata > Cladistia > Polypteriformes > Polypteridae > Erpetoichthys > Erpetoichthys calabaricus. The sequence goes on along the minus strand of NC_041396.2, from coordinate 171,036,053 downwards.
ATAAATAAAGTAAATGTTACATATTCTATAGCTTTTTGCTTCTCTTACCACACATCTAATTATGCACTACTTTGGCTATTTTATTTGCATCTTAGTGGCCCCAAGGAGTGTTATGAATGCGCTCTTTTACCATATCTTGTTATATTACTTTGTAAAGTATATTACATTTCTACTCACTGCGTTAAAGCCTACACTGTTGTTCAGTAATATCTAATTTTCCATTTTAGTTACAGATGATTTTAGTGCTAGTAATTTTAATGGAGAAGAGACATATTTTTCATTTATTTTAGCTTAGTGAAAACATCATAAGCAACATCTGTTCTTATTGTGTTGATGTGAGGGAAGACTGTCCCTTATTTGTGCAAGGTGGCATTAATGTAAAACACAAAATCATGTCATGTCAAGTTGGGAAGCTTGCACTGGTACAGTGCGTTACCACACCCGCTACATGATGAAACAACTCGGGATCCCGGTTGGCAATCCCCCAGGCAGACACGCAGTCCAGTCCCTCCCTCCTGAAGTGACCCTCTATCTGCCGCAGCCAGGTGTTACTTGGGCGACCCCTTGGCCTGGTCCAGCCACTCAGGTCCCCAACAATGAAGATCTTACAAGCTGGATCATCCTCTGGGAAACGCACCACATGGCCGTAGTGCCGTAACTCACACTCCCTCACAATGCAGGTAATGTGCCTCATTCGGGACTCCATGAGCAACTGCTCATTCGACACAAAGTCAAACCAACAGTACCCAAGGATTTTCAGGAGGGACACAGTACCAAAGGAGTCCAGTCTTCGTCTCAGGTCACTGGATAGCGTCCATGTCTCGCAACCATATAGCAAGACAGGAAGCACCAGGACTCTAAATAATTGGACTTTCATCCTTTGCATAGATATCAGGAGCACCACACACCCCTTTCCAGTGACCTCATGACCCCTCCCATGCTCTCCCAATTCGTCTACTGACTTCATAGGAAGAGTCACCAGATTCATGCATGTCACTGCCAAGGTAAGTAAACCTCTCGACAAGGTCGACACTCTCCGCAGACCAACACACTGCTGATGGCTGTGCCCAAGAGGTCATTAAAGGCCTGGATCTTGGTTTTTATCCACGACACTTGCAAGCCCAGACACTCAGATTCCTCGCTCAGTGTCTCAAGCACCCCGATCAGAGCCTCTGTTGACTCCGCGAAGATCACAGCATTGTCAGCAAAGTCAAGATCCGTGAATCTTTCTTCACCAACAGATGCCCCACAGCCGCTGGACCCCATGACCTTGCCCAACACCCAGTCCATACAAGCATTGAACAGAGTAGGAGCAAGAACACACCCCTGACGATCCCCAGAATCAACTGGGAAAAGCACAAAGGTTCTGCCTCCACTCTGCACAGCACTCACAGTACCAGTGTATAGGCCGGCCATGATATCCAGCAACCTCGAGGGGATCCCGCGAACCCTCAGGATGTCCCACAGGGCAGCTCGATCAACTGAGTTAAACGCTTTACGAAAATCGACAAAGGATGCAAAGAAACTCTGCCGATATTCACGTTTGTGCTCCATGAGAACCCTCAGTGCCAGGATGCGGTCGATGGTAGAGTTCTTAGGCAAATAACCAAACTGTTCCGGTTACTGGTAGGTGAGCAAGTGATCATGGATCCTATTGAGGAAGACCCTAGCACAGACCTTACCCGGCAGAGAGAGCAGTGTTATCCCCCTGTAGTTGCTGCAGTCCAGGTGATCACCCTTCCCTTTCCAGATAGGGGCAACAAGTCCCATTTTCCAGTCAGTTGGGATGATGCCAGTCTCCCAAATGAAAGCAAAGATTGCTTGCAATGCCAGGAGGAGAACCTTACCACCAGCCTGGAGAAGTTCACCCCAGATACCACAGATCCCTGCAACCTTTCCTCCCCACAGCTGGTTCACCACCTTTGCAATCTCAGTGAGATTGGGTGGTTCACAGCTAATTCAGCCTCAAGAACCATGGACCCAAAGATATCCAACGTCCTAGCTGGAGGATCAGCTTTGAACAACTGCTCAAAGTAGCCAGCCCAGTGGGTCACAACTGCAGTGTCATCCGTAAGGACCGTTCCATCAGCCGCCCTGACTGCGACTCTCTGAGGAACAGATTCGGATGTGCGTAATGCTTCGATTCCTCTGTAAGCAGGATGTGGGTCACTAGACCACAGATAGTGTGTCACTTGCTCACAGATTCCTCTAACAAACGCCTCTTTATCTGCTCTCAGAGCCCTTGCAGCCGTCCTTCTCAGTTTCCGGTACAGACCAGAGTTGCCATTGAGCTATGCTCTGCGACTCCTCTCAATGATATCCAGGGTGTCCTGCGAGATGAAACACCTCCTTCTGGGAACACCAGTAACACCAACACAACCCTCAGCAACCTTCAGGGTCTTGTCATGGAAGGTCTCCCACATCACTTTAGGATCGGCAGTCACACCCAAATCTGCAAGTTCCTCACACAAACTGCATGCAAACTCATTAGAAACAGCCTGGTCTTGGAGTCTGGCCAAGTCCAGGCTCATTTTCCTAGTAGGTAGTAACCTACTGGACCTAAGCTGGATCCTAAAAGAGCAACAATAATTCTCTGGTCAGAATTCACAAACTGGGCACTTCTGTAGACCCTGCAGTTTTACAAGAGCCTCCAGCATCTGCCCACGAGGATGTGATCGACCTCCTTCATCGCACCACCAGCATTAGAGTACCAAGTCCAACGATGCGGTTCTGGGCGCTATAACCAGGATCCAGCAATCCGCAGCCCCTGACCTTTTGCAATGTCAAGGAACATGGAGCCACTTTCACCACAGTCACCAGACCCATGGGAACTGAGACAATCCACATAGCCAGCTCTGGCAGTGCCAGTGGCTGCATTGAAGTCACCCATGACCAGATGAGTGTCACCTCATGGGCACCCATCAACCACCGAGCAAAGCTGCGAATAAAATGTCTCCCTCACCGAGATGTCACTCACTGTGGTCGGAGCATACACTGAGACAACAGACAAGGCACCCAGGGAGTGCCATAATCTGAGTCTCATAATATGCTTGTTGAAAGGAGTGACATTGGGTACCATTGGAAGACGCCAATCCGCTACAGCAACAGCTACTCCCCAAGTATGACAGCTGTCAAAGCAACCAGACCAATAATAGGTGTATCCACCCACAGAGATCTGGCCAGTCCCCGGTCTGCGCACCTCAGAGAGTGCCGCCACTGAAATGTGGAGTTTACGCAGCTTCTCCAACAGCAGAGAAAGATGGTCATCTTGCCAGAGAGACAAGGCGTTCCATGCGCCTACCCATATGGGCTGCCTCGAATTGAGACCTGAGTGCTGCTGTGCAGCGGGCGACGCCTCAGCACCACACCAGTTACGATCCCCAACAGACCTGACCCCATTGGCTATCCAACGGTTTGGACTCTTCTGGGGATGGGGTTCCCGAGGGCTTTCCCCCATCCGCCTTCATGATGCGAGCAGCCTTCCTATGGGCAGCTGCAGCAGAGCTACACCCCATGGAGAGCAAAAAGTCCTGGGTATGACGTTAAACTGCATCCGGCCCTGCAAGCGGTCCTCCAACTTGCAGGGAAATCATGGGAGTTGGTGGCAGGATTGGCACTCCAGCCAAAAACCTCACACAAAACACAAAGGCTAAGAAAAAAAAGCTTACAGGCCAGAAATGTGGCAGTTTGTAACTTACCATAGTCTTTGTTGCACTCTTTATGTTAATCTTGCAAGAGTAGACATGGAGAGAGAGCTGGCTAGGTCAGGGAGTGCAGGTGAGAAGGCGCATTGGTAATGATCATTTATTTGCTGGAAAATGACATTGGCTCTCAGGCACTATCCTTGCATTGTTTAGTTCACATTTATTAAGCCAATTTCATTATTTATAGAAATGTGCCAACAATACTCTGTTATTATACTAAAATTTTAAGTCTACTTTCCCACAGCCCTCAATACTGGACCTTTACTATTTTCTCCTTACATGCTTCCATTGGGAACTATAATTAGAAATCATAATGTTATTTTCACTTGTATGCGGATGATGAGATGCAAACAATACCCAGCTCTACTTTTTTTAGACCAAATGACATTTCTTTGATAGTGTCCCTAATTAAATCTGTCAGTAAATTAAAGGAATATTGAAATATTCTAATATCAGATTGGATGGCCCAGCACAGACATTATTGTAGAATGCCAAGGAGGGGGTGCTTGGCATATGGCTTAGGTCTCCAGGGCTGTAACTGTGTCTGACGTTCACCGTTATAATTGACAGAGGACCCTTCAGAGGTTTATTTTCTCCAGGGATGCTACTGACTGCAATTTTTGCATTCCTCTTGTCAACTGGCGATAGTTCAACAACTAATTAATGGACACATATTAGTGGACCCCATTTGTGCTAATCAGTTTCAAACTACTTTGTTTTCCTGTTTGTTTAAGCAAAACTGTGTCTTTAAGTGTACTGCTTACGTATTTGATAATTTGTCAAATTTGCATTTGCATTTTACCTGAAGACTTGTTACAGCGCTGTATGCCTGAACTGACTGAAAAGTGCTGTACAACAATAAACTGATTAGAATTTGGTCATGCCAGTATACCTGGGCTGACACTATGACAATTATTACATATGCTGTGCCAAAAGAGTTAAGAGTATGATAACTTGTAAAGATAGTGTAGGAGTGCTTCCTACATGGAAATGATATGCTTTTCCCCAGGATGCTTCCAGGTGGACAACCCAATGATTTAAAAGGGTTGGCTGACCCTCTGTCAATAAAGACTGTTCTCCCATTGTTGCAGAGAAACTTCTCTAAAGGAAAGTAAATATTAAGGAATATTGGGTACAATGTAATGTATTAGTAGTTCACCAGTCCTATAGGAGACATCAAGAAGGCCTGCTATACTATATGTATCATCCCTGTTGCCTATATCTTGGCGTTGCCGGACCCTGTGATTGAGTGCCGGGGCAGAGGTTTTCAGGAACTCCTTGGACCACCAGAGGAAGTTCTAGAAAGACAGCCGCAGGGAATCCAAAATTCATTGATGGGGATTTAAAACCCCTTCTGGACAATTCCATAGAAAGTGCAAAATTGGGATGATAATTTATCATGTTTATCAAGTACTTGATGATATGAGGAAGAGTGGCAAGAGAAGGGAAAGAAAGAAATGAAAGATGGAAGGATGAGCAGGAGCAGACCTGTTTGTTTTGGCATCTTTGTAGTTTTTAAACTAAAAAACAACTTGTTCCACACTCTTAACACTTTTTAGCTTTTTTTAGGTGCTGCATCACCTTGACAACCAACCTAACTCTGATGGTTGCTTTCTTAAACAGACAAAATTTTACTACGAATGGCTCCACAATTGTAGAAACTGATGATCCAAATACAATATTTAGGTAAGAGTATAAATACAGTAAATTTGATTATTATTTATTTGTTACTTTTTACTATATTAATTTCTTGTGTTACAAAATAAGCTTTTTGTTGTTACTATTTTGTGGCCTAATTTTCTAACAGTAATTACCATTTTATTTGTTTTTCTTATAGGCGTTGTCACATTGTTCTTTGATGATATCATTCTTTGTCAATTGTGTGAGGTGATGGCATCACAAATTTGTGATGTTCTCACATTGATGTTATTAAAGATGGGGGCACACTACCATATGCTTCCTTTTTGTGGGATTAAAACAATAAAAAGTTCAACTTTGATGTATTTGGAAATTTTGTTTTGGCTCTGACTGCTTTGTTGCTTTGAAGTTCTTTGACTTTTCTGCAATGACGTAGCCTATTTTCTGCCTGTTCCTTTGCCTGCTCTTTATCGAAGGCTCATCATCTCTCACTTTTTGAAAATTACTATTTTTATTTTTTAATCTTTTTTTTTTGCCTTACCAATTTATTTCCTGCCTAGCCATAGTACATGTAAGGAGATAGCTACTGAAGAATGTTTTCATGCCTTTTTAAGTAGTTTTGTTTTTTATTTCTTTGTTTTTCATTGTTTTATGATTTTCAATGTCCTTGCTGTTTTCTAAGTGTTAAAAAGTATTTGCCAGCATTGTTCTTGTTCTTACTGAAGGGCATAACCATGCATGCACACAATATTTTTGTAAAGCGCATGCACTGGCATGATGATGACAATTTTTCCTACAAAAGAGATTTAGAAATACAGCTTGTCATTTTTTGTCTATTTAGATTACCAGAAACCATCACCTCAACTTCTGTACATTTCACTATTTTAAGCATGTTTTCCTTTGCTTATGCATTATTCATATATATACATTCACTCTCCACTTTATTAGGTACACCTTGCTAGTTAGTCCTTTTGCCTTCAGAACTACCTGATTCTTCATGGCATTTATTCAATAAGGTGCTGGAAACATTCCTCAGGGATTTTGCTCCATATTGACATGATAGCATCATACATTTGCTGCAGATTTGATGGCTGCACATCCATGATGTGAATCTCCCGTTTCACCACAACCCAAAGGTGCTCTGTTGGATTGAGGTGTGGTGATTGTGGAGGTAATTTGAGTACGGTGAACTCGTTGTAATGTTCAAGAAACCAGTTTGAGATATTTTGAGCTTTGTGACATGTCATGTTATCCTGCTGGAAGTAGCCATCAGAAGATGGGTACACTACAATCATAAAGGGATGGATATGGTCAGCAACAATACTCAAGTAAGCTATGGTATTTAAATGATGCTCAATTGGCACTATGTGGGCCAAGAAAATATCCCTCACACCATTATACCACCACCAGCCTGAACTGTTGATACAAGGCAAGATGGATCCATGCTTTCATGATGTTGACACCAAATTCTGACCCTACCATCAGACTGTCACAGCAGAAATCAAGATTCTTTAGACTTGGCAACCAAGTCTAAAGTCTAAGTTTTCCAGTGTTCTGTTGTCCAGGTTCTGTGAGCCTGTGTGAATTGTAGCCCCAGTTGCCTGTTCTTAGCTGACAGGAGTGGAACCCAGTGTGATCTCCTGCTGCTGTAGCCCATCTATTTTAGGGTTTGACATGTTGTGCATTCAGAGATGCTCTTCTGCATACCTTGGTTGAGTTACCGTTGCCCTTCTGTCAGCTCAAACCAGTCTGGCCATTCTACTCTGACCTCTAGGATCAACAAGGCATTTTCGCCCAGAGAACTGCCACTCACTGGATATTTTCTTTTTTTTGGACCATTCTCTGTAAATCCTAGAGATGGTTGTGCGTGAAAATCCTAGTAGATCAGCATTTTCTGAAATACTCAGACCAGCCCGTCTGGCACCAACAGCAATGCCATGTTCAAAGTCACTTAAATCACCTTTGTTCCCCATTCTGATACTCTGTTTGAACTTCAGCAGGTCGTCTTCTCAATGTCAACATGCCTAAATACATGGAGTTGCTGCAATGTGACTGGATGATTGATATTTGTGATAACAAGCAGTTGAACAGGTGTGTGTGTGTGTATATATGTGTGTATATATACTGTATATATATATATATATATATATAAATATATATATATATATATATATATATATATATATATATATATATATATATATATATATATATTCACAGCATTCGAAGTCTGTGTCACAATCTGATTGTATGGGTGGTTACCTATATATATATATATATATATATATATTTATTTTGGGAGGATTGATTTTTTTATTATTTTTTTCAACACTCTGGTGTTCTTTTGTTATCTATAGTAACTAGTTTGTGTAAGTAAGCAACCTTCAATAGAACTGCTGAAAAAGAAAAAATATCTTTAATACAGCTGTATAATGTTACTGTAAATTACCTGAACAATTACCCAATCCTAGTTCCAATCATTCAAAATACTTTACATAATCTAAATTGAGTTGTAAATACTGCAATCACCTATTTACCTCAACTCTATATTATTAGCAATTAAATTATCTTTTAAAATGGGACTCCTGCCAGCAGATGGCCAAGTAGTCCCATCTTGATGCCACTTGTGGACCACCAGGGGGCATACAGCTCCCCAGCCCCAACACAGACAGACACAGAGCCCAGTCTTATCACACAGAACACCTTTTTTTCTTCTCTTCTTTCGTCGGCATCTTTTCGCGTTAAAACTGATTAAGTTAGTGTTTGTGTTGCAATTACTTAGTATGCTTTCCATAATTTTTCACTTCAGCTGGCACTTAGTCTTCAATCTTCCTCAAGAATGATTTAAGGTATGAAGAGGTAGGGGAAGTGACGGCGAAGGTGGTAGAGAATGAGAACGGCGCTCGTACACATGCGCTGCACAGCCACCCCACTGGCTGCTGCCGAGAGTTGATTCTACAATAAAATAAAATAAAAATGAAAAGAGGAATAACCTTGGAGGTCAATCATCACCCCGAAAGTGGATAGTAGACGTCATGTAGTATATGTGTACCAAATTTTAGGTCAATAGATAAAATGGTTTGTGAGCTACAGGTGATTTAAAATCCTGGACAGACAAACGAACAGCCACGGTAGCGTATTATATATAAAGATAACCCAAATGACATATGGTTCAGTGTCATTATAAGCAGAGGACCACCCACAGAAAAACATATTTTCCTGTTTAAATAGGGTGTACCTTATAAAATCTGTTAAGGTCTCTGTAGTTACTTGCCAAAAACTATTATGATCTTTTAAGTTAATTTTGAAACATCTTGTCTATTGCAGCAGCATCTTACAATAACTCTATTTCATATATAATAATAGTAATAAGTTGACCTTGTGACATGACACTGAAACACAGAGTTATTCCAATAATGACTAAAATCACTTCTAAAATTTCTGACTTCTACAGACAGCTTATGTGAGTCTAGTAAAAAGCTAATATGAATTCTCTCTCTACCACATGGTTCAAATTTTTAATCTGCTCCCACATGACACCCAGCAATCACAGTTTCTATCTCGTCTTGCTTTATTCCATTTCAGTATTCATACTTCTTGCCATTCTACCTTCTGTTGCAATATAATAATCGTCTATTTTGTCCCTGCTTCCTACTGGACAAATTTTGTCCATACTCAATGGGCAAAAATGCTTAAAGTTGTTTTCTTATGTGTTTGCTATTTCAGCACGACTACATTTACTCTACAAAATTTAAACAGCAGTACCTTTCACAATTTGCCGAAGGCCATCTGGATCTTTTTAGCATTGTTGATGAAGTAATTCCCAGAAATGAAGTGTAAAATTGTCCCTTTGGTATTTCTACAGTTAAAAATGTGACCACAAAACTGCAAATGATGTTTGATTGCTGTAACTTTCATAAAATCCAATTTTCTTTTGGAAATTCTGTAAGATTTTTTTTATTGTTTATTAGGCATCTATAATTTTAAATTAAATACTTTTCCTCCAGGGCTTTCAATTCTCTAAAGTTATTACTGCTAAATATTCTAAACTTCTTATGTTCTTTTTTAAGATTTTGTTGTTTTCTGACTGGTGATCTCCCATTTTCGTCCAGATTATGGAATGGCCACAGACTTCTGATGGCAATATTATGATGCATTTTCAGTGTGCACACATTGCTTGTTATGTACTGTATGTGCATGCCAGAGCACCTGATATAAAATAAGCCATTTTTATAAGGGGAAATGGACATATGGTAGGAATGTCTTTCTGATCATATTAGAGGGCTAAACTTCATTCGTCTGAAATTTCTTAATTTTCTATTGCAGAAATTTGGAGTCTTTTTTTTCTTTTGTGTTTTGGCATTGCTTGTTATTGTTGTTTCATTTCTGGATTTTTTTTAATCATTTTCCTTTTTGTTTATTTATTTTTCTTTATTTTGACAGTGATGTCACTTCAAAGCTATCTTTGGCTAATGTTTATCTTTAGTGCCATCTTTTTGTGGTTATTTTTGAGGACAATGGCTATGTTTACAGTAATGGCATCTACTGTCAGGTGCTGTCATGACACAGTACAGTCAGTCAGTCAATCATTCTCCAACCCACTATATCCTAACACAGGGTCACGGGGATCTGCTGGAGCCAATCCCAGGAACAAACCCCGGGCAGGGCACCAGCCCACAGCAGGGCACACACACACACACACACACACACTAGGGACAATTTAGGATTGCCAATGCACCTAACCTGCATGTCTTTAGACTGTGGGAGGAAACCGGAGTACCCGGAGGAAACCCATGCAGACACGGGGAGAACATGCAAACTCCACGGAGGGAGGAGGCTGGAAGCGAACCCAGGTCTCCTTACTGTGAGGCAGCAGCGCTACCACTGTGCAACCGTGCAACCCTCACACAGTACAGTTAATGGCAAAAACAACTAGTTTGTAGACTTCCATCCATCCATCCATCCATTATCCAACCTGCTATATCCTAACTACAGGGTCATGGGGGTCTGCTGGAGCCAATCCCAGCCAACACAGGGTGCAAAGCAGGAAACAAACCCCGGGCAGGGTGCGCGCACACACACACACAAACACACACCAAGCAGACACTAGGGACAATTTAGGATCGCCAATGCACCTAACCTGGAGTACCCAGAGAAAACACACACAGACAGGGGGAGAAAATGCAAACTCCATGCAGGGAGGACCCGAGATGCGAACCCAAGTCTCATAAATGTGCGGCAGCAGCGCTGCCCACTGCACCACCGTGCCACCCGTTTGTGGACTTTAGAACATTTGTTTTGACTTCCAGTTTTGTGATTTGGCTTTGGTAGTTTTGCTTGGACAGTTTCTTGATTATTGACTTCTCACTTAGACTGACTCTATCAGCTCCTTTCGTATCTTCCATCTCCTAGTTCTTTTCTACTTCTTTCAAATTTCTCTTGAACTCATGTCTGTCTGCAAGGTGTTCATAACATAGTCATTGTTTTTTTAACTGTTTAAACAAACTTACTTGTGTTATATTTTTTTATTTGGTTCAATTTTGCTCTCTCAAGGATTAATAATGTAGGGCGTTACTCACATCTGACTTGAGTACTTTTTTTATAATTTTCATTTGTGTATTACATTTTTGATTAAATAATTCTCCAATAAACAAAAATGCTGTATGTCATCAAAGCAACAGGGAAATTTCTGTCTCACCTGCACTTTGCACTGGCTAAATTAATTTTTTATTCTTCACTGTATTTATTGTCCTCCATTTTATCCATACATACCTGAATGACTTTATATAATACTGTCATCAAATTTCCCTTCTAAACTAACACTATAAATTAGAAGCTTGTGTTTTGTTTGTTTTTTTTTGTTTTTTGTCAAATAAGCCACACACCGCAGGACACCACTTCACCACTTGTTCTAATTGTTATACAGCAGTGAAAACACAACTAACAAGTTGGTGAAAGACTCTCAGTGTTCACTTAAAGTTTATAAGTGTCTCGCTAATTGTGCTTTTCAATTAAGGCAATCAGAAGTTTTAACACATGGCTCTACTCCTATGTTTTTTTCAACTGTAGTAGTTTAATTGAAACTTTCAATATCACCAGGATAGACTTTTGGTGTGGCCAGATGTCAGCATCCTCTGTTATCTACTTTACAAAATAAAAAAGAAGAAGTGGGAACCATTCTTATTTGTTATATTTTTAATTCTTTCTCATTGTAGCAAAGGAGGACTGTATATCTATGAGGAGATCAGGGCATATAGTGTCAGTAAGAATGTCAGTAAGAACACTGGTAAAAGATTCAGAGTATTCCACACAGCAGCCCAGAAGGGAATTATGGGTAATTTATTGGATGATATATAAAAAAAGTACACATGTATTTGAATGTGTGTATAGTTTCTAGTTATTAAATGCACACTTTCATATTGATTAGGTATAATACATTTAGTTATTACTACTTATCTATACAGAAATGACTAGTGCACATGCATTTCTTTCTCTCAGCTAAAAATCCCATAATACTACATGCTCTCATTCATGCTGGGACATGCACTCTTAAATGTAAGATGTGCATCCTGATTGGTGCAGCCTCTCTAACAATCATGTTGTTTTATTAGAAAAGGAAATGCTTAAAGTTTTAGAACTTGAATGGTCACAAGAAAGATGTCACCTATTTCCAAGTAAGATGACATTAGGGAACATCCATTTCATAACATACTGATAGCTAAAATACTGCCTTGGCTGGAGTGTTAAATGGTGTCAATTGCTTGTTTCACAAATTAGTATAGTTGACTGTGTAGATGATGGCTTAAAATTGCTGTCTAAAGTCAGTCAGTCATTATCCAACCCTCTATATCCTAACACAGGGTCACAGGGGTCTGCTGGAGCCAATCCCAGCCAGCATAGGGCGCAAGGCAGGAACAAACCCTGGGCAGGGCGCCAGCCCACCGCAGGGCACACACACACACCCACACACCAAGCACACACTAGGGACAATTTAGGATCGCCAATGCACCTAACCTGCATGTCTTTGAACTGTGGGCGGAAATTGGAGCACTCGGAAGAAACCCACACAGACATGGGGAAGCAAACCCAGGTCTCCTTACTGCAAGGCAGCAGTGCTACCACTATGCCACTGTGCCGCACCGCTTTCTAAAGTACAAATATTATTGTTTTTATTGATATTGAACATTTAATTGCATTTGTCTAAAAGAAGCATGGTGTTGTATAAACGGGACTTTTAGAAATATCACCTCTTCCTTAATATGAACTTGTCAAATTATCAGTGAAATCTTGAGTGTGATATTATGGATCTTATAATGAGAAATTGAAAGCAAGTTTTAAAGAGGCACAAATGCTTGGGTGATACCCTCACTGCTACAGATTCCTCCCAAGCTCAAAGCCCAACTGCAGAAGTATCTATGTGAAATTTCCTTTTATTCATGTGGGCTTTACCCTTATACTCTGGATTCTTCCCACATTCCATGTTGATGGGCAACATTAAATTGGTGTTATTTGTGTGAGACTTTGTACTGTAATTGACTGGTGTTGAGTTCAGGGTTAGTTCTCATCTTCTGCCCATTTCTGCAAGAATTAATTCTGGTGACCTGATATTGGAGTAAGCATGTTCAGAAAATGAATCAATTAATCAATCAATCAATTAGCATTCAAGCTATGAGATCTTACTGTGAAAATTCATATACTGGTTAGTTCAAACAAATAAGGCATCATGTTCATAAATATACAGTATGCAGTGGCGTAGCGTAGTGGGGGCGGCAGGGGCGGCCCGCCCCGGGCAGCACTTTTAGGGGGCGGCAAAATTTCACAATAAATAATAATAATATCTTGTATAAATTTGAACCATACCTAAATAAAGGGGCGGCGGAATTTTCCTCCGCCCCGGGCGGCTGACATCCATGCTACGCTACTGACAGTATGCCAAACAAATCTTTAAAGGTCAGGTTTTGTTTAGCCAGAACTTTGACTTGAGTCAGGTGCAGAGGTTAAGAATAATAATATTGAATCTAACAAAACAGTAACTTTAGTGCTATAATTAAATGTATCGATATTGTTAAATTCCATCCATCCATTATCTAACCCGCTATATCCTAACTTCAGGGTCACGGGGGTTTTCTATTGTTAAATTCAATTTACTAAATAAAAATACTGACATTTTCCAGATGTGGTTGTTTCCAGTAGTGATTAATACCAAACTTGTTTGGCCTTGCCTTAAACAGACAAGTTAACTTGATTTAAGTAGCATTGCTTCTAGAGCTGCACTGATCCTCACCCCAACACTAAAGCTGTGCAATTTAAATATAAATAAATAAGTAATACCTACATGTTTATTAGGCTCATGAATTGCCAAGACTAGTAAAGCCATAAAACACTTTGTTTTTAGTGGCTGAAAATACAGTTAAAATAACACCATAATGCAAATAACATAGGGTTCAGAGTTAGGACTCAGACAAAGCTACAAGGACTCCTTGAGTGAAATCTCTCATTTGTACTTGGTAAACAATGTAGCTTTTCAAGCCTTAAACAGGTGTCAATTGTTTGAGTTTAGATAGGCTTTAGTGTTGGTTAGGATTTATTCAATAATAGTATTTACTTGCATTTGCTTGCATTGCACCCCCTATTTGTGAGTTGCTTGTTCATGCCATATGTCTCCTAATAATGAAAAGATAGGCAAGTTTGACAAACTGAAGGTGCATCAATAGGCCACCCCGTCTCAGTTTACCTAAAAGCACTAGCAGTAATTGTGTAAGCATCTACTGACACAGCAATAAGCAAAGAAAGTGTGATTTTCCTTACTTGTCAAAATTTATATAACATTTCTAGCAAGGGATTCTAAAATGCAAGTACATTCATATTTTTTATTAAATTCCATGTGTTTATTATATCAAAATTGTTAGTTTTATGAACTATATATCCATATGCTTTTACCTTACTTCAGAGTTACAGGTTTTCAGATTTTATCACAGCAGCAAAAGGTTGTAACTAGGAATCTTCCCTGGGTGGAATATAAATTGATCTCAGGGCCCACACTAACATCGTCACAGTGGTTTTATGAGACTCTTCCTTTTAGGTAAATTACATAATTTGTGGTTACCTGTTCCTGTATGGTTATATTTCAAGATTTGTCATTCAACATATGAACCTTGAACCTTGAGCTGAACAATTAGTCTTTGTTATCAATTGCAGGCATTTATTTAAATTGTACGCCTCTCACAATTACTTAAATAATGAAAAATTATGGGGAATTAATTTTAAAAGACATATTTTAGTCAAGGCATCTTTTACATTGTAGAACAAGTCAGATGTATAAGCTGGAACATCTTAGCTGAGATTTAAATGATCTACAGTGACTTGCAAATCATTATTACGTGAACTACATCTAAAACTGAGCAATACATGCACTAAAACATGTTCACTCTTAAACGTAAAGGTGCCAGAGTGGTTCTTCAGAGTGGTGCAATAAGGGAACCATTTTTGGTTTGCAGATTAATTGTTCACATGTAGGTTCCAGAACCTTAATTTATTTATATCTGTATCAGGTACCATAAATAACCATGAATAGATGATAACAAATTTTCCTCTGTTTTTAAAAGGATTCTCGCTGCATATGGTAATGCAAGCTAATTTCAGATTTTTGTGATATGTCAGTATTCTTCTAAGTAGTCTCTTATGCATTCTAAATGTATGTTTTGTCTGCATATTAAAAATCTTTTCAAAGCTCATATAACCAGTTACCTATGCAATGAACCCTTCCAATAAGGAAACAGTTCTTTGTCAAATAAAGGTCCTATGAGGAACCACGTAAACTAGTAGAATGCCATTACAAAATTATTATTGTTAAGAGTCTAGGTACTGTGTTTAACTTTTTAAATATATGGTATTTAAAAGGTATATCACAGGTCAATGTAAACCATGGATGAATTGTGCAAGAATAATTTTGACAACTTACACTAATATTTAATGGGTATTTTACAATACAGTAAGATCTAAAATAGGTTAAAGCAAAGTTGAACAATCAACCCAGCCAGGATGTTACTCCTTAGAAATTGCATAAAGCCTTTAAAAGTGTATTTTTTTAGTTAGAGCATCATCACTACTGCAGATTTAGGGGTGAGAAGTAATATGCAGTAGATGTACTGTTTCTCAGTAGTAACATCAGATAGCTAAAGGAGGACAACCACAGAAATAATGTACATATCTGTACATTATGATGGTGAACTAAAGCTGGGCTAGATGTCTTGGTAGATACTAATCTTGTCATCTGATGTGGGTTGCTACTGTTAGCCAGTAGAGGGAGATAAAGAGATGTGTATCCTGAGAACATGATTGAAGGCAGTAAACTTTGCAATCAGCTTTACAGAAATAAAACATACCAGCTTACAAAATTATGAAGGCTACATTTAGCTTAGACATTTGAGATGACATTCATCCATCCACTTTTCTTTTTCAGAACTGTTTAAATAAGACAGAGGGTGATGTGGAGCCAGAGTCTATCCCGAGAACATCAGGTGCACAACAGCAAGCACCATCACAAACTCACTCATAAATGTCAACATGGACACCTTTGGATAATTAGAAGGAAAACCCACTGAAACATGAGGAGCACAAGCAAAGTCCACATAGGTAGTGACTATGTTGTGAATTAAAGAGAGTGTTCTGTAGCTGTGAGGCAATGGCATTGTGAACTACCTGAAAATACCACCACCATTTATAATGGAATGAGTTACATAATATTTTTTTGGAGTACCTAACGCATTTTTGTAATACATCCTTCCTAATTTGTAGAGAATTGTTTTTGGAACTATGCATAGGAAATTTACGCTCAAGAATTGATTGACTTACCTGTGCATAAGAGTAGACTCCCTGAAGACACAACCCCATGAATACAGGTACAGCATTCAAATTTCACACTGAAATGCACTCCAACCTGGATGATAAAAACCAGCAGCACTATTGCTGAGGTATTCTTATGAACAGTAACATTAAAATGCTTTATATCTGGTTAAAATGCTTGAAAGCAATAGGAGAAAAACTAGAAACCATGAATCCAATGTCAAGAAAAGTCACAACTAATCTCATACCACAACAGGAAACATGAGGTAATCAGTGTTTGCATATGCCCACTATTTCTTCTCAGCCAAAGGGAAAAATAAGGGGACTCTTGGAGGACAATGCTCATAATGTGAAATAGGGTGTCCAGCTCTAAAATAAAATGCATTATTTAATAGATGAGATAAATATTAAATATTATACCACAAAAATGCATGTCAGTGGAAGTTTAATGATGACATTGTCCTTTAATGATTATATTGTGTTTAATGACTAGCTTTTAAGGAAGGTCAAGCTTACCTTTACCAAGGGCAAAGATGTAATTACAAACTATAGTTTTAATTAACACATGCAAAATACAAAAATTATCATTTTAACAACACATATGCTTTACAGATTGACACACTGGTGAAGTGGTTAGTAATACTGCCTCACAGGTACAGAAACAACATTCCTAGTCTGGCCACTGTTTCTGTGAAGTTTGCATATTCTCGCTGTGATTGTGGCTTGTTCGGGTACTCTGGTTCACATTTAAAAAATCTGAGTGGCAATGCTGAAATACGTATTTGGCTGGTTGGAGAAAGAGGTCATAGAAAATAAATGGATACATCTATAAAACTTTTAAAAATTATATGTTCTGATTTAAAGGAAATGTGTTTTTGTTTAGCAAATAAGGGTGATGAGAAAATGTGCACTGTAGAAAAGTAGGAGTTTATCTTTACAAAAAGAAAAACATTTTTTTCATATGGTGAAATAGTGCTTAATTTTTTTCTTATGTTATAAATCACATTAAGCCTTAACCATTCGTTTTCAAATTAAAAGAGAAACACACAGAGAATTTGGGAACTGCAGAAATATATTTAAAAAAATTAACAGTCAACTACCAGTTGCACCTCCAAGAATTTTCTTACTGATGCCCAGAATTTATGTTTCTGTTAAGAAGCTAACAAGTGGCTAGCTACTGTAAATGCAGTTTAATTGTTACATTTCTTACTACTGTAGTTTTTATTATTAGTTGTTTTCATTATTTATTTATTACTATTTATTTCAGTGTATTAGTATCATTTACCATTTATTTATGCATTTATACTATGATTCTTCTTTTGTTTTGCATGTGTCCTGTATTTATGTATGGACTCTGGTCCCAGGGAATGTGATTTTGTGCCACAGTATACTGCAGTAATGTGTATGGATGCTATGGCACTAAAGCCACTTGACTTGACTTGACTTTAAATGATTGAGCAATGCCATTTAAATCAATTTATTCCTTTATCGTAAAGCCAGTGTACTCACAAACTTATTTCAGATTTGAACAATGTAATCTTATATTTGAATTTTCAATATAGAACCCCTTACAATGCAGTGGTGGACACATTAAAGCAGTATTACGGGAAGAAAAAAAACTTCCACCATAAAATAACCCTTTTAATCCCACAATTTCAATTCCCATTCCCCACCTGTATCCTCATTTCTAGGTCACAGTTTACCCACACAGATACTGAATAGGAACGGTTACAAAAACAGTATAGCTTTTATAGTAGCGGTGAAAACATGGACAGAGTCTTGACTTAATCAATTTTAAAGCAAAAAAATCTGTTTATTAAAATAAAAACCCTATAGTTAAATACTCTAAACATTCCTTATTCAAAAACTGGACCAGGATTGCTGCTATTCTGGAAATAGAACTCCATCTGCTCTTTAAGTCATTGTCATGTGTTACCTTTCTGGATGATCTCACAGAAGGAGATTCTTCTGCAGGGAAACCCAAGAAGATGCAACATTGCCCTGCATTCCTTTGGTGCCATTTTTTCTAGGCCAAGACTGCCTGTCCAGTCAGATGAAGAAGTGTGATAACAGGAGGTGGAGGAGAAAAGGAAAAGTACATCTAATCAATGCATCTTTTAATAAGTCAAAAATGATACCCTCTCCCCATTCTCCAGTAGAGCTGCTTACCGAGTGACCAGATGTTTCAAACATATTTCTTCCCTTCTTCCAGTCTAGCTACAATATCCTCCTCTATGGCATCTCTTACATATACACTTCTGTAGGCAGCTGACTACTTACTTGCTCTCTCTTTCTTTTCCCCTTTTCTCTCTTTTTCTCTCCCTCCTGCTCATGTTAAGCTCCAAGTTGTCTAATCAGACAGATTAATAGATTAATGAACTGACATCTCAAATTAATAGACATTGAAAATTCAGTGATGTTGTACTTAGTGACAAAAGGTAAAATAGGGCTAAAGTAACAAAAATGGTTGTTAAAAACGTAAAATGTTGAGTTTAAAGTAAGTTAAAAGTTACACAAATATAATATAATGGGGATAATTATGTTAAAATAATTCAAAATATATATGAAAACCATACATGCAAAATAAAAGAAAGACATTTACCCTCCAGTGATATGTGCATATACTGTATGAGCTGTAAGAGACTTACTGTACCTCAGTGTACAGTTTCAGAGAATCAGTGCTAGCAGAATGGCTCAAATGCAGTTAAACACATTAGAAAACCAAAAAGTAACCTTGCAAATGTCTTTTACGCAGACGGTCATTGGCAAAAATAAGATATGAGTCAAATAATGATTCTATTCCTGCTCATCAAAATCAATATAAATTAATAAGATCAAAACGCAGCACTCCACATACTGTAGCTTTATTTACACTACTGCTGGTTTAGTTACTCAGGCTGGCTGCTGCCTTTGCAAAGTTTAAAAGGTTTTCATGTCCATGGGGATTTACCCTGGGTATATACTGGGTTTTTATTGCACATTAGCAGATATACAGTAGACTGGCTCAGTATGAGTCAGTCTAAGCATGTGTATAAGTGTGTCCTAATGCCCATCCAGAACAGGCTCTTGCCTTTCCTCTGAAGAATCCCTCTACTTGCAAAAGCAGGTTTAGAAAATGAGTGAGTGGAGATGCAGATTAAGAGTAATGTAAACAATTGTAGAGCTTTACAAACAGGATGTTAAAATCCATCCATGTTATAATTAACTTAATCCGGTTCTTCTTATGGGGATTGGCCTGTCTCCGCATCATCATGTGCAAGGTGTGCATTACAATTACACAATGCAATACCCGTTACTACAATAAAAGCATTGTGAAAAAGACTTTAGAGTACTATGGGGTCATTGCTGTCCACTGTCTGTTTATGGAATGAATACAAAAGGCTGATAGGAGGTTTAGTTGTTATATTTAGCACAATGTGAAGTACAAGTCAAGGGGGGCTGTGCTAAAACTGCATTGGGAATTTCAACCATATGTGAAACACAGTACATTATGCAGTTTTAGTCTTCATGTTACAAAAACAACATAGCAATGCTAAAAAGTCCTCAAAAGGTCTAGTACAATTGTTCAGTGACTAAACAGTTTGAATGTTTTCTGCCTCAGAAAACCTGTCAGTGTTGACATGACAGAAGTGTTTAAAGAAGTGGATAGATTTAGTAAATGATGGACCAGAGTTTAATTAAGGTTAGGACAGTGGGAGCGGTGGAAGCGCATATATTTCAAAAACAATTTTATTTTTAGTTGGAAAGTTGTAGGTCTCTGGAATAATTTACCTAGTGTGGTGGGGAGTTGTAATCGGTGAACCTCCAGTCAACAAATGCGCATATGCTCTGTCAAGATACCAATGTATTGTAATAAAGGCAGTGTAGAGGGAACGTTAATGCATCACTAAAACAACAAACTTAAAAAGATTGCTTAATAAAACCTTCTCTAGCCGACCTGCAATATTAAGATCCCTCATTACTTTACTAATAACATAATAGATCTGGATAATAGGGGGATCTGATTTATTTTATCCCTTATACTCGCTTCGAACGCATTGGTTGACGCGGAGCTCAGAGGACAATCCCGGCTAGCAAGAACTGCAAGGAAAGACCCCAGTGGAAGCGAGCACGGGGGCTCAGATAATGAGATAATGTAATGTCGCTACTCATTCTTGACTTTGCTGTCTGGAAGGAAAGCCAGGCGAGTACAGGATTGACTCACATACTCCCTGCCGGCTTCGAACAACCTCTCCACCATCTCCATCGTTCTTTTAAAGTCAACGAGCGTCCGAGGATTCATTCTTTTCATACTCCAGTATTCATCTCAGGCCTTTACTTTTATTTATATTTACTTATTAGAAAGTATAAAGCAGTATTGAACAAAAAAAAAACGGGACACCTATATATAATTACTCGCAGATTCAACAACAACCAGAAGTTAATTATAATATTTTGAAATTATCCATAAAAAACAAACAACGCAACAATAAAGCAGTTAAATACACGAATACTCTGGTGGATCATTTTACACTACTCCTTCTTATTCTTTGTTCCTAATCCTTTTTGTGAAAAAGAAACATAAATATTGAGCCGCATCAACGCCCCTTTCAGGCTCTCTTTTACTCGAGTCTCCTCCTCAAGATGAAAACCTGAAAACAAAACACCGCAATCCCAGTCTTCCAGTGGCTGCTATCAAATGTTACATCAGTGTATCTTGTGTAAACTGGGGGTTCTCACATAAATACCGTGCCACATCTGGTGACTTGGCTTTACCGTTTCTTAGCTACCGAACGATTTATTAGTGGCAGCCTTTTCCGGGACGATCTGCGGCCATCAATTAAAGAATGTAAAAATATACCTCTGTGTTTTCACTTCACCAAAACTGCGTTATGATTATTATTTTTTAAAATATAGAGGAGAAACTTAACTTTTTCGGAGGTGGAAGTTAGCTTTGTCCGAAAACAACTTAAAATTGCAAGTTAGAATGAAATAACTAAAAGCACCATCAAGGAGAACCTTGTTTGCACTCAAGACCAATTTATTACTGATGAACATATGGCCAATATTTTGCCGCACGTCACAGAGGAGGAAAACAAACATTCCGTGCAATGTTAGCGAAACACCAGGAGCTGAGCCTCTTGGGCAGCTATGCAAACGCACTTGGACGATATCTGGAGAGGAGCACTTGCTTTTGAGTATAAAAAGCACATCATCCTTATCTCTGCACGCACTCCTGACTTCCATTCAAGGTATTTCATTAACTCTCTCCGTCTTAACGCTGGATACACCACTTAGCCCCTTTCAGCAATCACCAGGTGAGCGCAATGTGCCGTATATTCCTTTCTATTTTTCACCCTTTAATGTAACTTTATATAGGTGAACTAAACTTTAACTCTATCCATGATTCATTCTCTTCAAGCCACAGATGACGAGCAGGGTCCTGTTATGCAGTCGCAACCTAGAAGTAAGCAGTACACTAAGAAACCTGAGCTTTGCCTATTTGTTTTCCTAATTATGTTCGACTGAAGGCAAATGACACCAGAAAAATGCTTTGGGTAAAAATCGGAAAGGTTTTCTTATACTTCATAACCAGTAACTTTCTAGCGGTGCTACTACACGGGTTTAGTAAATAGCAATACAATTTCACATTTCATGCATGCATTCACAAATTTCCAGAAAACCGCAACCACGATAAGAGAAGATACATTTCTATTGTCCATCGTGTAGACAAAAAAAAAAAAAAAGAACCGGGACTTGTAAACGTATATATATTTACTTTATGCTGGAGCCTGACCGTTTGTATTAAAAGAAACTGAATAGTATATTTAATTTGCATGTTTAGGAGTTAACAACAAATTCACGAAAGTTTTTAATCTGTGAGTATCGTGGGGTCAACTCGGCGTTACATTTTAAGAAGAGTTTGTTCAGTATATGCAAGTAGCCTTGCAGGAGGAGGTATAAGGAAGGACACCTGTTTAAAGTGAATATAGAAAGAAAATTAATGTATGTATCTAACAGCATTCATCCATCCGTTACCTGTAAAAGCGTTGTCAAATTCAGGGTAGCGGGGGCCACAGCTTTTCTTGGCAGCATCTAGGGAAAAGTAGGAAGCATTTCACATAGCATTTCATAATACTATGTGGGTTAGTGGAGATTCCATCGCCTTCCTCTCAATCTGAATATTTAAATACATACACTGTATGATACAGACATACACAAGTACACATTTTGTTTCTTTGATTCGACGCGCAAGGGCAATAATGTAAAGCATAACGCATAGATCGCAAATCAAATACAGTCCGGCAAGAAAAACGTCCAACATGGCTTGCTGTAGATTGAAAGATGGATGGTCATAGGGATGGATATGTGTGTGTTTTAAGTGATTTGATCTTTCGCTAATCCTTTACGGAGACACCGACTTCAGAAGTGTACGCTGATGGCAGTTCATCTCTGAGTCAGTAGGGTTCGCTAGAGTATTAGAAATGCACGGTTACACGGATTCACTGCCGCATGTAGTGTTCCGTAAATATAAGGTGTATTTTTCGTTGGCGTGCTCGATGTTTTGATAGATATCTATCATTTCCTTGCTTTAGTCGGGACCATTTTATGAATGAGCAACCTGAGAGAGGGAGAAAACGCAATACATGGTTAAATGGCTTCATGGATTTAATTTCACCGTAATTGTCGCCGCTTTGACTAAAAACTCGCTCCGACTGCTGAATCAATAATCCCAAGGATACACCAATGATTAATTTCAAGCAATTTACGTTTAAGTTCTTACAATTGTTTCTGTTTCAGTGAATGAAGGTACGAGAGAATTGGCTAAATACAATAAGCTTCAAGGGAGTTGATAAAAGCCTGTAAGACTAAGTTTAACACACTGCTGCATTAAATTCGCCGTTACAAATGAACTGAACGTCTAATAAATAAAGGCATTTCCTCGGGGCACACCACATCTCTAATCTCACAGTGACAAGTTTAATCATTAAAAGAGGAAAACGAATAAAAGCTAAGCGTTTGCCTCAAGGAGAAATATGTTTTGATTTTCTGGAATGAAACGGCTATAACTGGCATTTACCTAAAGGTAACCCCCTTTGGCTAGATTTAATCCCTTTATTAAACAATATTGGAAAAGGTAGCGTTTTATTTGGTTATGTTTTATCGTCAGAAGAAGAAAGTCAAGTGCAAAGTTAACACCTGAAAATACACTTACGGTCTGACTGCAAATATTCAAAACCCATGTTTTTCTCCTAAATTTTTGTTAAGATTTCTTACTTAAATTATTTTAGAGTTGTACATTTAAAGACTTATCTACACCTCCTTTAAAAAGAATGAGGCTGTTCTGTCAGAGACTTAACCATTGCCTCAGGCATCTGTACACGCTGAAAATCGGCGATTAAACAACAAATCCCCTTACATGATTAAATGCCTTCGTTTGACTTTTCATTTTTTTGAAATAATATATCAGAAAGGATTATTGCATTATTAGGAAGAACATATAAAAGCTAATCTCCATTCTTTTCAGAGGAAATAATTGGTTTTGCAAATTAAAATTATATTAAAAAAACGTGAAATCTATGTAATTCACTTCTTTAGGTTTAAATTATCACTAACATTTTTATTTTTTAAGTGTAAGAGGATTCAATGGATGGCTGAATGGACAGACTACAGTTAAAAGCACCACATTGAATTAATGTTCAGAATTTTCCAGCCGGTGTAAGTATATATGTGTAGTTGTTAATATTTGTGTTAGAACCTTGAGTACTAACTGCATTAGACGTATCGTTTCAGCGTAGCGGAAAAAAAGTTTATTTTACTTCACTTAGTCCTCTGGTATTACGAACTTTTCACACAGGTTCCTAATAGAATTACAGAACTGTTTTAAAGTTCTCATTTTCTGAGCTTAATTGCTTTTAAGTTATTGTTTCTTGACTGGAACGGAAACTTTTTTTGCTTTTCTCTTGAATGGATGGCAGCTAATCAAAACTACAGCTATAATCGAATTTATCTCCCTGGTGAGGGTATTTATTTCTCTTACCCTATTGGTTTCAAGTATATCCTGTCTGCACGCTATACAAAAAGCTCCGATTGGCTTTAAGTCGCGATAAAGCGTTAAGGTGCAATTCCCTTTGTCTGCTGCGAATGAAATAGTAGTTTTTACCTTTACTCCATTCGTATGATTGCTTAATCCACTTGAAGTTGTTGTTGGAGATGTGTTTTGACACAGATTGCAAGAAAGCGTTTTCAATAGACTGCGGATATGACTGTTTTGTATAAGACTGGGAAGAGCGCAGGTAAGTGTTTACAGGCGAGACTTCGGCGTATGTTGGAAAAAAACTAAAGCTATATTTTACAAAATCGTCTAAAGGCAAGATTATTTTTCTAAATTTGCACAATATTCATCGGGATTACTGCAGTTGCGTTCATCTAGAAATTCTTAACACAATGTCGCTACGAAATCGTTCAGTTAATAAAGAACTGACGCATATTGAATTACGAATAGAAGAACACAGATAGATAGATAGATAGATAGATAGATAGATAGATAGATAGATAGATAGATAGATAGATAGATAGATAGATAGATAGATAGATAGATAGATAGATAGATCTTGATACCCAGGCTGTATATCAGATTCATCACTTTGTTTTTGAGATCTGTACAATTTCTCGAAAAAAGCTTGAATAAAAAGATAAAGGATCTAACTTCTGATGTTTCCATTGGCTTTCACTTTCAAAGTAAACTCCCAGATACATGCGCTTCCTTATAGAACTGGATAGAAACATCAGTAATATATGTTAATAGTTATGATCAAGAAAGGTTAAAGATTTATTTTATTTTCGGTAATCCGAACCACAGTGGACACTTTCCTTCCTTCGCTTACATGATGGTCTCGGACTTGTAACTGATTGCCGACTTGCCTTCGGAAAGCAGTGTGTTTTATCTCTGGCCTCTTGGTATTCACAGTTTTATCTGATTTTACAGTGGAGCATTTGCAAATGTGTCAGATTGAAGGTTAAAAAATAGGGGGAGGGGCGAGAAAACAACTAGTTTTTAGAAGCCCAGAAAGGACACGTGTACCTTATTTGAGCTACCTGTGAAAGTAAACAGGTAAACACAAGTAGAGGGCTCTTGAATTGAAGTACTGCCACTTATCATGTGCACATTTACCTCTTCTTTTGAATCCTCGTATTCAGTTGATCAAATACATCCCCAACATTCACGAAAGCACACACAGCACATCAACACTTTCATCACCGCTGGCACCAATCACTTTCTTCATTTGGGATTAAGATTTTGTATAAAGGTCACTCACTCTAGAGACCGCCCAGAATTGAAGAATTCCACGAAGCCTCCTCAAATTTGAGGATATTCGTGTCTCCTTGGACCAATATGTTACGACCTTTTTCAATGGGGCTACATTTATTGAATTCGATTTTGTTAATCTTTCGGTTTTAGCAAAGTGTGCTTTTTGTGTAACAAATGTATTACCACAACAGGCAAAATAAAGACGTGTTTATTTTACGGAATAGATTTCTGAAGGCAGAAAAATCAGTTTGTTCGGAGCATAGTCATAAGAATACTTGGATCTTTAAGGTCATGTCCCTTGATCTGCATAATTCTGCTAGCACGCAGTGAAACGGTACACATCTCAGTGATTTTCAAAGGACCATTGACATAGTGCTTTACATTGCACCATGATTAATTCTCCTAGAACCTTCACCTTCACCTAGAAAAATATTTACTTACCTCATGATATATACAAGTGGCTAAAACATGTTGAATCGAGTAAGGGGAAAATCAATTTTCACATGTGATAAAGCGCTATCTTGATCGTGTTTTCCATTTTAATGGATGAACAATCTGTCTCTTACCATTGGACACTTAACTTTACAAAATCTATATGTGGAAATGTTTAAGGTATACCTTGCACGCCTAAGCGCGTAAACACGATTGTTTTTTTTTTCCATAATGGTACAAAATTGTTCCAGTCTACTGTCACAGCGATTTAGTGTGAACAGTAATCTCTAACATTCCACGCTGTTGAGGTATAGCACCAGAATGATTACACACTAAAGCTAAACTATTAGCATATTGGTATGGTACAGTGCTAACATGTATATGATACAATGTATTTTGATAAAGGTGTGTAATTAAATTATTGAAATAAATTAGATTTTTCTCTCTTCTTTCCACTTGAAGGTATGTTTCAATTTGCACAACCTCGGTGATTTTTAGAACATTTTCATGAGGACACATTGAACTAGAAGTTTGAATACTGTATCTAAGAGTATGGATCTACAGAGTGCCACTCACAGGAATAGTGTTAAGATTAGACACAGTTTGGAAAGTTAGGGATAAATTTTCCCTTTGTCAGTCTGGGAAAGTCTCATTTCCACATTCACTAACATAAGGCTTACACACACACACACACACACACACACACACACGTATATATATATATATGTATATATATATATATATATATATATATATATATATATATATATATATATATAATAGGTTTTGACAAAACGTATCATTGTTAACTTGCTGTTGATGAATGTATTCATTATACATTAAATTTAAGAACTGAAAGTATTTCATTGCTGCTGGAGGTTTATTTTTGTGTTTCATGTGAAAATTATATATTATTTAGGTATCTTATTTTTCCATCATCTATGGAGTGCAGTTACTTAGGTTCAAATTGAGCCAAACAATTGTTAAAATGAGAACATAAACTTAGTTTATATTTGTTTATCAGATCCAAGAATTGTGCACTGCGTGCGCTATTTAGACCAGGATAAAATGTTTTGACACAGCCCTTATCTCTGCAGGAAGAGAGCACTGAGCGAGAGTGGAGATGAAGGAGTTGCCTTAATATTGTGGAAGGATTCAGAAATGAATGAAGAGATAGTCCATTGAATGCGGTTGAATGCCATGACAACTAGGAACAACCTCAGATTTATTCCAAACAGTTAGAACACATTGTACGGGGGCGTCAATCATCTATTATTTGGCTCCTGAAATAAATGCAAAAACTGAGCTGGGACAAAGGCTTCCAACGGGAGCCGGACATTTGTCTACATTTCTCCCATTGTCCGCAGCTTAGCAATCGGTTTGTATTTGTGTTTGCCCGGGTCCGACCACCCAGGATGCGCTGAGGACTTGCTAAAAACATGCAACATTGTCACCCACATCACATACTAGATAGGAGACAGAGAGGCATAGAAAAATAGAAAAGGGAGCGAAAATGAATCAGAAGTGCGTGTGTGTTTGTTGCGGGGGGCGTGCGAGAAAAAGAGAAAATTATAACCAAAAATTCATTTCTCCATTTTTGTTAAAATGTATACAACGGCATGGGAGTCGTCAATAATTTGCTAATACGTATACTAAAAATATAAATGGGAAACCGAAATCGATGAAGATGCCAGTTTATTCTGATGATTTTTTTTTTTTTGGCTTTATATACTTTAATCATTTTATATGTGTTTTGTTGAAAATACAGAAATCACCATTGACATGAAAAATCTATAGACAGATCCTGTTTGAGGCAACGGATATTTTATTTATTAGTTTAAATTATGTGAAACTCGTAAGCAATGCATCATTTTATATAATTCTCACTGTTTCTGGGCAAATGTAAAAAAGATCAAACCTACCGCATTCTAATGCGCACAGTGATGGCACTATGTTTATCTAAACGTTATGTGATGCTGCCTAAAATCTTGTTTTTACACCTAAATGACGACAACCTAGAAACTGCAATTGTCATGATTTGAGCGGTGTTTAAAATAACTTCAGACACGGCGTTTTCTGGAGAGTTATAGCGTGTGAGAACAAGCTTTCAAGTATTCGGCTTAAAAGTTGGCAATAGACCCCTGCACAATAGGACCAAGCGCCAATCCATGATAAGGTAGTTTTGTTTCTTTTGAAACAAACAAGAGTCGATGACTTTATGTTTAATTTACACTCCTTGTCCTTAAGCCTTAACCAAAATATTGACCTAAAAGGTTTACATAAATTGCTCTCTTGCCATTTTAACAATAGTATTTCATTTAGAGTGAGCATCAATGACTGAAATAAAGAGACTTTAAAACGAGCTTTTATACTGCAGTTTAGCCCCAGCTGCCAACAAGCAATTTTCCAGCTTATTGCTTTAATATTTTTACATCTGTGGAGAGTATTAACGCAAATGCGTTTCAGGAGCAATTTGTTAAAAACGCGCTTTCAAGTATGCAGAATATAAAGCTACTTGGAGGTCCTTTGTATGTAAATAGGGTGTAAAAAAGGCCCTCCCCATCTTTGTAATTAATTGACACGTTATACCACTCATCATTTTCTGAAGCACCAATGGTAGAGGCTCGGATCTCCCCAAAACCCACAATTTCACATCTGCAAACACTGTCTTCATCCACTTGACTCCCAAGACCCGCCCACACGTGGCCAACCTTTTGCGTTTTTAATGCTTTTTCACTGCAGGTTCATGTGTGCACACCAACCTTATATGGACTGATCGGTCCAGTAATGGCTTATTTCTTCGTCGCACCCGCCGGTAGCACAGGGTCCATGAGGCACATATAGTCCTCCAGGCACTTTGGCACTCTTCCTGGACTTACACAACTGAATCCACTACTTTACAAGCAATTGGTTTAAGTACACTGCTTAATCTGCCTCCATTCTAGTTAGATATCTGACACTGTATTAGACTGGCTCTTTTTGCCTTTTCTTTGTGAAAGAAAAAGAAGACGAAACAGAAGAAGAAGAAAAAAAAACTTAAATTCCGTTTTGTGTTTATTGCTACAGAGGATTGCCAAACTGGTGCTGCAACTTTCCTGCATAAATTTACCCCGAATATGTCGTTGACCAACACAAAGACGGGCTTTTCAGTAAAGGACATCTTGGACCTCCCTGACACCAACGATGAAGAGGGCTCTGTTGCAGATGGAGCGGAGGAAGACACAGAGGGGTCCGAAGCAACAAAAACGGCTGGAGTTTTGGGGCAAAGCCCCCTTGAAAACGTACAAAACCTTCCTTTAAAGAACCCATTTTATGATAACAGTGATAATCCTTACACAAGATGGCTTGCCACTACGGAGAGCATTCAGTATTCAAGTGAGTACTTTTCAAATGTTGAAGTTACATAGTGGGTTTTATTACTTCTTGCTCTCTTCCACTTGCTTTTCGATTATTTAATTAAATGTTAACAGACGCTACTCTGTTTTCTTATATTCTTAAAATCGCAAATGTAAGCCCTAGGTTACTAATGCATTCCCCGGCATAGGTTTAGCTTATATAACGGCAACATGCATAACATTTTTAATTGCTTTATAAACAGCTGACCGGTACTGAAAATGGTAGCATTTATTTGTCTAATCGATGTGTTTCTGTACTGAATACATAATTTTTCCTTCGTTTTAGAAATATTCGTTTCAGATGTTTATTTTTAACTGTGATAATTAATCCGAATAATCTGAATAGTAATTTCCTCAAACTGTAAAGTCTCTAATATGCTTTATGTTACGACAAGCGTTATTTCTTTCTTGTGACATTTTTGAATCAAGGAGTATACAGTTAATGCCGGAGTTTGCAGTCCCCTTACTCTTGAGTTGTCTTCCTCTTAGAGAGAACATATTATCTTGCTAGTTTAAGCTGTAAAGTGCTTTTTTTCTGCAATAATTGACTTGTATTAGTAAAGCAATCTATTCTAATATTGTCTGTGAAAAACGGGCACTTTAGAGAGTTAAGATATTGAAGTTTTTATTCTAAATTTCATTGTGACTCTTCTAAAGGAGTCGTGTTAGGCAGCTACATTCTCTCTAGTTTAGATAATTGTTGCTAATTTTATCTTGTGAACACTTTTATTTCGTGATTTAAAATGCGAGTTAAAGAATCGATTATGCATCACATAAACTCGAACCTAAAAAAATGAAACATTGAAAAATAGCAGGGAAACTGCAAGTTTAGCTTAAAAGCTTAAGTTGTTACTGGACTGTTTTGTCGTACAACGTCTCCTCGGGAATTTTGTAATTCTGAGCACATAAATGAAACGAATCGATGCCATCAGTCGTTCCGTTAAACGATTATATGACTGTATGCTACGGTACTGACGACATTTTAAAGTGTATTATAACTGATGAACGAGAGACCTTATGTTGAAATAAGCCAGTATGGAAAATGAAAAAAGTAATGATAAACTAGTGAATACCTTAGTGAGTGTCTGTTTGATGCTAAGTAACATAACGGCTAAACTACATCGCTCAGGCATAAGTAGTTTTTGAATAGAGGCGATGTTTAACTTATCAGATGCGCTGTGACCTCTTCTTAAAATGCGTATACTGCGCAGATTTATCATTTGTATGTGCATGATAAATCTAAACGTAAAATGGTCTGGATTATATGGATTAAATTTTATTTGAGAAGTCTCGGGGACAAAATAATTGCAGGTGAAAGACTACACAGTGTAATCGGCGTTCTCTGTGTTATTTTTAGTGCCTTCCTTTTAACGCCTTTGGATTGTCTGATTCCAGATGTATTCTTTTGCTTCTAGTTAAAGGGCACTAAACATTTTATCTGCTCTTTACCTCAAAACTGTCAGAGTATTCCGGCAGATATTAAATTAACAAACCGTTAGGCAAGCATACAAACTTCCTTCAAGAATTTCCGATGCGACCCAGTGTTGTTTATAACCGTTTTGTACAGTGTTTTATACAGTAGAATCTATCTATCTATCTATCTATCTATCTATCTATCTATCTATCTATCTATATATATATATATATATATATATATATATATATATATATATATATATATATATATATATATGCGCATTGCAAGACTTCTTGTACATTGTAGTCCTACCTAATACATTTTGCGCGAATTCACATATTACGTAAGCTTTTTTTTTAATAATTACTGAACCCTTACATGCTGATGGTCTATACTCTTTCCTGCTGTTATATTTTGCTGTTGTTGCCCAAGTATTCATTGATTTCTTTTTCTGCTGTTGTTCACGCAGTACATGGTTTATCATCCAACTCCCAACAACAGGACTCCTCGGCTAAGTCGCCAGAGCCTTCTGCTGATGAATCCCAAGACAACGACAAGGAGACCTCAAGCAACGGCAGCGACTCCGGGAAGAAGCGGAAGAGGAGAGTACTTTTCTCTAAGGCTCAGACTTATGAGTTGGAGCGGCGCTTCAGGCAACAGAGGTACCTCTCAGCTCCCGAAAGGGAACACCTGGCTAGTCTGATCCGTCTCACACCAACCCAGGTGAAAATCTGGTTCCAAAATCACCGATACAAGATGAAGCGGGCTCGAGCAGAGAAAGGTATGGAAGTGACTCATCTCCCTTCCCCGCGTCGGGTGGCAGTGCCCGTCTTAGTCAGGGACGGCAAACCGTGTCATACTCTCAAAGCTCAGGACTTGGCAGCCACTTTCCAGGCTGGAATTCCCTTTTCGGCGTATAGCGCCCAGTCTCTCCAGCATATGCAATATAATGCTCAGTACAGTTCAACCGGTACTACCCAGTTCCCCACAGCGCATCACTTGGTGCAAACCCAGCAGTGGACTTGGTGAACTATAAAGACTGTCAAAATAGGCTTGGGGTTAAAGAAACTCAAAAGAACAGAATAAAGAAAAAAAAAAGACTTCGACATTTTACAGCTTCATTAATTTCAACAATTTTATTTTGGGGTGTTTCGTGCGTCATGTTTACATGAAGTTATTACATTTTGTCGTTTTAGTTTTTGTTTTGTTTTGTTCTGTTTTGCTTAATCATGAAAATCAGTTTCTGCCTCCATAGATCTGAACATTTTAATGTTCTTGTGATTTTTGTAAAGTATGTTTGTGTGATGTAGAGATGTTTATTTTTTTATTTTAACATTTTTGTTCACTCGTGTATAAAGCACGTACAGAAACACTTTAAATATAGATATTTTATTTCATGTTTCTTTTATATTGAACTTGACATATTTATAGCCATGTAAAAATTTGGCAAATTTTAGTTTATTTTAATATTTCCATTTATTATTATTATTATTATTTTGTAAATATTTTTGTGGTCAGTGTCGCCATACAGCTAACCATTCAGGAAGTTTGGCTGGATACAAATATTATATCACCCCATACTTATCCCCTATCCGAAAATAATGATAACATGGGGAAAGAAATCAGAATAAAGGATATACAAAGATATCGTTAATAATTATGTGAATAACCATAAATAAACGCGAATTAATGGAGGCTTTCCGGTTTTTATAAGTCTTTTAATAAAAATGCTGTGTTTCAGAAACTACGTTTGGGTTGGTTCTCTTGACTATTGTCATAAATAATTACTATTTTATCTTAAGCTATCTAAGAAACAAATCTTTCTCTTTCCCAGAAGATTTATTTATTTATTTATTTATTTACTTATTTATTTATTTATTTATTTGCTTGCCTGTCGACGTTCTTTAGTGTTTGGATTACATGCAAAGTATCCAGTTGCTGCTAGTCATGTTTTGTTACAGAGTGTTCTTAAATATCAGATGACTCGACCATGCATCTTAAATTTTCCGTGTTTAGCTACTTAGCGGCTAAGCGGGATAAAGTCACTTGTGAAAATGAAAAATAAACCCCACTTACTTAATGTAAGAGGGATTCTTCAGCCGAACTGCCTTTGATTTCCGTACAAACTCAATGGCTTCTACTTTGATGTCCTTTGACTTGCATCTCAAGAACAAGATGTTTGTCACGTTCTTAAATATATATGGTTTTAGAATTAGGTAAACAGGCAGATGAATTTCAGTTCTGACTATTCTGAAACATTAAATTGGTTTTACCACTAATATGTAGTCTACTTGTGTTTATTTTTTGGGCAATTTTTGGGTGGTTTCTTTATTCGGAAAATAACCAGTAGCAAAGAACTAAAATTGTGTGATATTGTAGAACACTCCTTATAGTTCATGTGTTCGGGACTCATCCGTAATAATTAATTTCTTAACCAATTTGTTTATATACGACTATATATACCACTGTACCGTTATGCAATTGTACCGTTATACATTGTTACTATTTTCTCCTGGCAAATTATGATTAGATTATATTGAAATATGTAGGGATCCTTTTACGGTTAAACAGATACGTTCTTATGTATTCATTGTTGCTTTATCGCAAGTCGATGACAGTTTAAACCAGTTACTTGAGCAACCTAACAGAAACTTTCCAGTGGCATGTGTCCGTCCATTTACTGTAGCCGCTTTATCCAAATGATGGTAGCGGGGCATCACGACGAGAACCAACCCTGTAGGCGCCAACCGCAACATCGGGATTATAAAATTGAAGTAAAAAAATGGAAGGCACAAAATTATCCTTGTGTTCTCGTAATCTCAGCACAAAAATTCTAATAAAAATGTAATAGTCATCTTGTTAACTGAAACTGAGCTATTATAATTAAAAAGAGGACAGAAGACCTGCCCCTGATGGTCCGACTACTTATTTCACTTCAGATTTTAATAATGAGTAAAAATCTATCTATCTATCTATCTATCTATCTATCTATCTATCTATCTATCTATCTATCTATCTATCTATCTATCTATCTATCGATTGCAGTTCACCGTTGGACTTCCTCATTTTTCTGGCTAGTTCGATAAATTCGCTTTAAATGCGTACTTCTAATGTAGTTTACCAAACCCTGTGGTTGCCAGTCTCGTCTTTTCCGCATGTAGCAAAGGGCGTCTAAAACGATTACAATGGCACTATTTCAATTCTGCATAAGTCAATAAAACATGTTGATTCCTGTGTGGCCCTAACCTTATTGGCCTTATGTTTCACAAGCTGACGGGGCACCTTTGTGCAGTCTATCTTTACACAATATACAGTAGACGACACAAAAACCACACAAAGGATAGAGGCTGGTAGTTGAGGATGTTAGAGGCGTGCATATTAAAAAGGTATAGAGACAGAGGAGACTGGGAGAGAAAGAGAGAGGGAGAGAGAGACAGAGATAGAGATCGAGAGAGAGAGACACTGGGAGTTCCTTGGTGCTATTCAGTTGCCTTTTCTGGGGCAGTGCATCCCGGAGTCAGGGAGAAGTATCCTTGGGTTTTGTTATCCCTTGTCAGTTGGTGCCATTGTGATTCTTGTTGTACACGTTGTGTTCCATATGGACAGCTGGGCTCAGGGAGGGAGAAAGGACACACATACAAAACCTAAATTGTGTCAGGCCTTCAAAAACACCATTGTTTTCTCTGAAAGAAAACAGAATGAAACATTCGTACATTCAAAAAAAAAAAAAAAAAAAGGAAAAAAGAATGTCCATATTTTCATTCTATATCTTCGCATATATTTTTCGTTGACTTCCCTAGTTTAATATATTTTGTAACTCCGGACGAATGTAAAATGTATTTTTTAATGATTTCACAGTAAACCGTGTAAGCACTGTTTTACTACTTTGGTACAGCATTGTTTGCTATGAAAATTAATCACTTTATGCTGCAGATGTTGGAATCTGGCGTTAGAGTACGTTCTTCAACAATTAAATAACTGCTAATCTGTGTTTCTTTTATTTCAAAACTTTAAACTTAAAATTCAGCACTTTATCATATATCACTAAGAAATCTTTCTGTCTTTTTTTCTTTCACAGATCAAAGAAATATATGTATAATGATCAAGTCTGACTTTTATTCTAAATATATTTAGCTTTCTTGCTGTATTCACAACAAAAGCGGTAATAAAAAATAATACAGAACTGAGCATGTGAGCATTCGAATGGAATTACATAGAATTATATTTACTTTTAGCCAGTATGCTCTATCATGAAAACTCGTGTTCCTTTTGGACACTAATTAAAAAGTGGACGTGCTAAGTTGAGTACTGAAAAATGTGGCAATGTGCCTATTTATTTAGCCTGCCACATTAACAATTACAAATAAATAATATCAATTATGTGATATAATGCGTACTGATTTTTTCCCCCTGGAAATAACAAACGGCTAATAATGTTCGAATAGTGACAGTTATTCATTATACATAAATGTGAATACAATCTTTTATTTGATATATTTTTCAATTTGTCTTGGAACTAGCGTTTAACTTTCAGAATATTTAAAGCTAAACAATATATTTAAAGTTTACCGGTAATATAACTATCTTTAGCGCTCAATACACTGTATATATTCTACAGTGAGAATAAATAAGCATTTTTAAAAGAGCAGAAAAAGCGTTAATTACAAAATAAAAAAAATACGGAATGACTGATTCTCACTAACCTCACTGTACATTACTTGCGAAATTAATCTGAAACAAATAAAATATGTAAATTTAAAATTAGTGATCAATAAACCGCATTTTAATTCAATTACGACACTGAAGTCTTTGGGCTTCTGATTAAATCACAGGCGCTCACTAAAAACACAGCAATACTTACCACGGGGTGGCAGCAGAGCCCTTTTGTAAAAAAAAAATAACGGCAAGTTCCGCTTAAAAATGTATTAGCCTATTATTATTATTATTATTATTATTATTATTATTATTAAGATAGTGTTTGCATTGATTGGTAAACATTTAAATAAATACACTTATAAATAGTTACAGATGGGGGTATTTACATTAATGCTCCTAAGCTTTAAGTCTCTTTTTAAAGTTATTTTTCTTTAAATACCCAGAGAACATTTTATTACTCATTTACCCAAATACCTGCAAAAGTATATTTCTAACGTTGTATGCTCAGTAAACTTCGCTGATGCATAACTGAACGTTTCTGATGTCTGACTACTGAATAAACTCCACATACTGAAAAATATGCCCTTTAACTACTGCTGTCTATTTTGAAGGTCTCACCGTTGAAAAAGCATATGTCTTATTTCCTTAAAACTCAAATGATCTTTAGACATTATGCAAACGGTATACAGATAGGTTCCTCTTTATACTCGTCTGAGATTCTGCAATTTAATTTTTTTCGCAACATTTAACGCCGTGTTTTTGTAAGATGTGATAGTGTCGCTATAAACATTTGGAAAAATAATGTTTGTTAAAGTTATGGCAGTACGTGATGCGTTCTCAAGCATGCAGAGGCGGTAAATACACAGTAGTAGACTAATATTCTAAACGAGTTCTTCCACAGATGTAAAATCCGCAGAGTGGCGCAATTGCGCCGCGTAAGTACCTCGTTCGTGCAGCCTGTGAGAAATGTGCTATTGCACTATTTTACATTTACATCAGTTCGATAATAATGTCGGTAAAATGAAGTAGATTAAAATATATGTTTAAATATAGTTATATTACAACGATGTATTTTTTCTTAACTCCAGACAAACCACTTACATGAAATTTCTGGTGAGAGAGACAAATAAAGATCGTTTTTAAAATCCATATTTAGATATTGTAGATAGATAAATAGACAGACTTGAGCTTTCCTCCAGAATTACTTTACATAAACAGCTGATCTGTAAGCCACTCCACGGAACAATCTGACAACAAACTGCACTGTGTTAAGAAAAGCTACTTTGGACACTCCGGGAACTTCTTTCTGGTTACAATGCTCGTTCTGTGCTGGCCGGAGTGCAGTTTGGGTCGTTTCCCAACCGTATGCGCCGCTCAGTATTAGCTTCAGAATCTACGTCATGTAATTTATTTTGTTCTTTCTCCGAACACTATGCTGCCGAAGGCTGTTTGTCTTGCATTTTGTTTGTTGTGGAAAAATAAAAAGCCATAGATGTTTTAGGATTTTGACTAGAAGTTCGATGTCTCAAAAACAGCGCTTTCGTACATATTAAGATGAAAAAGGACGAGTCCCGCGCCAGAGGAAAATGAAAGAGATCATTGTTAATTTGCCAGTCGAGTCTAAAACTTTTTCGTCCTTGGACGGAATACAAAGTGATGCACTGTTTCTGTTCAATCATTTGCAGGAGCGCAAGTGTTAAATTAACGCTTAACTGCATGAATGGTTCCATTTAAATTATGTTTAAATATTATATATTAATCTGACACCGTACGAGTTAACTTTAACACTGCTGATTTGGATATGCTTTAGTACTCTTAACAGTATGGTAGACATGACGCACAGGTTTTTCTGGAATGGAAGTTTCAGAGTAGTTTCGTAAGGCAGTCAGAAAATTTTTACATTTTATTCTAAATCGCAGCGTCGAGTAGTATATTCGGTTCGCATCTGGAGCCGGTGCGTCGATTCCACAAGATCGCTAGGTGTCAGTGTAGGACTGCGTTCGCTCCTAATCCGCTAGTCATTGAACTGGGTCTCCACGCGGCGTGTGCTGTAATTAAACAATACATTCTTTTTGAATGCTTTATTTATTAGCCAACGTTAAAATAGTATATTATTTTTATTGTATACAACATTACTTGGTCTGTTGTAACCTTGAATTTCTATACTGTACTTCATAACTTTATTCCCGACATTTACTTTTCCTGGATTCTACAATTGCAGTAGTTCGACTTTGTTTCCTCTAGACGCGTATTATCTCTTTCACAGAGCGCTTGCTTTGGACTGTATTAATATGTTTATATTATGAGTCACTTTATTTTTCCTTATTGTGTTCTACAGAGTTCATTTTACTGGCCTTTTGCATTTTACAACGCAGTTTAAAACCAACCAGATCTTCCTCGTCTGTCTGAAGTATCACTGGCTAAAAAAGCACCTTTTAAAATAGGCGGTTTGGCTTGAGCAGTGTTCCCTGATGACTGCACAGTGCTTTCTTTTTGTACCAAATAAAAAAAGTGGATGAAATGATCCTTGTCTTCCAAGAAATAACAGCTCCCCATTGAACCAATTGACTTTATACTATGAGTAGGCAACCGTTGGCTCAGTGCTGGGAGGCACTTAACATGGCTATTCAAAAAGTCAACAAATAAAGATGAATAAAGAAGAAGCATGCTTTTAAATGCTTTAGTTTCAGTTTGTAACATTACTCCCCTTTCTTATTTTGCTGTATAATAAGCATTTCTACATGCTTGTTGTACAAGCACAATTCAGTTGAATAGGTTTTCAGTTATTTAGGTTTCCCTACCTGCAAACCAATGCTATAATTATTTCTTTAAAGTACAGAAACACATCATGTCATCATAATATACCCTTTTTAACACTTACAGTGTTATTAAATATATATCTAAAAATGTGTTTATGCTTTTTGTAAAAATTACCTTCCATAAGACCGTTAAGCTTTAAGTAGCAGGATATAACTTAATAACAATTTCAGTTCTGCATATCAGCCTAACTGGTGGTCCTAGATTATTTCTTCAGTACCTTTTTGTAAAATTTAATGTGCAATATGAGAATCTCTATATGTCAGGATTAAAAATAAAGGACCAGTGGAAAAAAAAATCTTCCATAAAAATTTTCTAAACTGAATTTTGGCACAGTCTCTGCTTTAAACCAAACCCACCAGTTTTCCATTTTCCCTCAATATTCAGTTTTCTTTGGTAGTGTTGGCAATTCCTAGTTCAGAGTTTCATTGGGAAGATTCCTTTCTACATTCTCTTATTGTCCAGCTATACCCAATAGGAAGTGAACCACAAAATGTTGCAGCTGTCTTGTTTGCTAGTCTTCTGGAAGGCTTTGATGAAGCTTGAAACAAACTGTGAACTTCTGACTTAGGACATGGGTGCTTCATCATGTCACCCCGCTGCCACAGATGTCTTGTCAGTGAATATATATGTGTTTTTCTTTTTTCTGTGATTAATTTAATATGGATCAAGCATAAGCACAAGACTTTATAAATACACATGTTCCGCTTTTTCGTATACACTAGCATCATATATATAATTTAAACCTACCTAAAAACTATTATTATTATTTGAAACCATGGTTTTTGTAATTTATTTTTATAATATATGGAAGTGTTCTAGTGAAATCATGGCAGACGTTGAGATATTCTTCCTTGCTCAGAAAGTATTAATTAATTACATTATTCCAGCCTTTCTCTTACCTAATAAACCTTCTTCTGCTACTGTCTAGACAGATAAACTTTATATTTAACAGTTGCCTCTAACACTTCACATATATAGGAAAATTATACTTAAAGTCAAAGAACCGATTTAAGCTCTACTGTGATTAGTCTTCCTGTCTTTGGTAAAATGTTAATTGAGCCCTATAGTTTTTGTCTTTTCTTTTCTTCTTTTTTTAATTTAGCCTGTCATTACTTCCTAAATAAAATGATCAGGTTGCAATGACAGGTTGTCGATTTACAGAGTTGTAGAGCTGTACGTATGTTAAGATACTGAGTTTTGTTGCTGAATTTTTTGGCGTAGGTTTGTCTATGATCCTTTTGTAGAATTTTTTTTTTTATCACCAATAATTTTGCACACCAATAAAAATGTTAACATTTTGAAGAAGAATATCTCCTGTATGTTCCAAGGGTAGTTTATCTTGAGAGTACCTCTTGAACCTATGGCAAATGTTAAATGTATTATATTTCAGCTTCTAAAGCGTGCAGAAATGTTAAGCACACGATTTGCTCTTTTTTTTTTTTTTTTACTTTGTTCTATGAAAAATATATCTAAATAATTATTTGGGCATTTATCTTTTCACTGGTTATCAGAGCACAAGCCACATTGGGAAACATGGATTGCAAAGCAATCAATGGATGGTTATTTGAAATGAACAGTCAAGCATGCCCCAGAGTGTATTTATGACTCTGCTAATAAAGAGGAATGGACTTTTTATTTGCTAAAGTTTTGCACTACTTCTGGTACCAGGTTAACCAATCCATTTGTTATTGTTTTCCATGATCCTGTTCTCAACATTTATTACAAAATGTAGTAGATATTTGTTGTTAGGAGTAACG
The DNA here is from genome assembly GCF_900747795.2 of Erpetoichthys calabaricus. Classification (NCBI taxonomy): domain Eukaryota; kingdom Metazoa; phylum Chordata; class Cladistia; order Polypteriformes; family Polypteridae; genus Erpetoichthys; species Erpetoichthys calabaricus. The sequence goes on along the minus strand of NC_041396.2, from coordinate 170,996,097 downwards.
TTACATTATTCTTTACAGACTGAGTGTGAAAATTAGCCCTGTTGTTTTTATACTTAGAGTAATCTGTTTTGAGCTTCAATCAAAACACGTTAATGTTAAATATGTATCGGTACATTGGAAGTCTTACATATTCACTCAGATTGCTCTGATATATGCAACGGAATAACCAGATAGGTGGCAACTATTGTTTACAAACAAAGAGAAGCCATCAGCGTATCAAATCCTAATTTGGAATATTATCAACAAAAGTTGAGCAGGACCTCATTCACTTTAATATTGGAGACACCATCTTATAAAAGAGCACACTTGGCATTCAACATGATGAATCCGTTGGCAAATACCATAAATATTGCATGTGAAAGAGATTAAACTGTAGTTTTCAAAATGAAATATTAAAACATGTAACATGACCTTCTTCAGCAATGGATCACTTTGTGAATATCTGTCTGCTTCTATTTAACGATTAAGTCCTATTGCTCTGCAGTATTTTTAGGTTAGCACATTATTATTATTTTCCCAGAGTGGTATCCAGTTAATGTGAAAACTATGAAGTAGTGATTAGATAAATTAGAGAAAGAAAGAAGTGCATGATGCAGCAATTTTGGCCTGACTAATACCATACATTACTGTCAAAAAACATACAGCTCTAATTAAAGAGTCTTCTTTGCTATTATCCATTTGTCTATCTGTCCATCTTCTGAACCTTCTTATGCAGGGCAGGGTCACGGGGATGCTGGAGCCAATCCCAGCAAACACAGGGCAGCAATAGTCCCTGGACCATCACAAGGAGAAAACACACACACAGCACGGCCAATTTAACTACACCAATTCACCTAATCTGCATGTTTTTATTAATACCTAGCACACATTTTTACAACATATATTAAGTATATTTGAGTGTGAGCCATGACAGTGCAAAGTTAATTGTCTTAAGTAGAGTCCAAGACCCCTGGTGCTATTGTTTGTTTTAAAGAAAAGGTAGCAAACTTGTAGTTTACCAATAAAAAAAATTACAAACTGGTCTGGAAGATTTGGAAATAACTAATAGATGAAGAGAGCAGACCTTATGGTGGAAAGCCGAGGTGATGTGTTAAAAAAGTGCTTCACATCAGTAAGCTGGAAGTGTTTTGGATAGTCATGGAAACTGATGTGTTCAAAGGTGATATCTTGAAAATGTAAGTCTTCCAGTTCGTAACTACTTTAATGGTTTAGTAATATATAGAAACATTAAGCAAAATTAAACCATCTATCCAAACATCTTGTGAATCTATTTCTTGCTCACAGAATCGTACACACAGTGTTAAGATTAAGTCAAGAACATGCACATGATTGAGATGTGGAAGCGAAGGAGAGGAACATTCATAATCTGTGTAGACAGTGGCTGGGCCATTAAATGAGAGTGGGTTTCTGGAACACACTGCCAGCCAGTGCACCACTGTGCTTTACTTCTCTGCAAATAAGTGAATTCTGAAATCAAAGACGTAATAGAATTTGTAAAAAGTAAATAAATATGATTTATAGATATGGTATTGAGAATGTTTAGCTATTAGCAGAGTAAATGACCTTGGCAGAGTTAATCTTACTGTTTGCAGTATATCTTTTGTTTGTTTATTTTTATTAATTTTACAAATTGAATTAAAATGAGAACATTACTTATCAGTAAGATATCCCATTCAACTCGTATGTTCTTTTATAAAATCTTTTACATTAAACTCTCAGTGATAATTTTCTTTTTGACAACATATATTGATTACGTCCAATGAAGTGAAAAGTTTTATTCATATGACACTTATTCATAAACAAAAAAAACTTCAACTGTTTCCTCCACAATAAATTTGATGTACATCTTTTATAGATGCTTATTTTTGAACATTAAAAAAGAACAGTAGCTCAGTAGTAATTTCTCTTTGAATAGCTTTTTATTTTAAATTGAAGAACTCAAAACACAAATGTTGCAAATCATTTTTCTGATTCAAATATGTCTCACGCGTTAGGTACCAACCTCAGTTGCAGTGTTAACGGCACCTTATGTTGTCATAATTTTTTTATGTTAATTATTAAATGCAGTTTGTTGTACTGTTGTTTGTTTTAATGTTATTTGTTTGTTTTCTGTATGATATGGAAAACGATGATCCGCTGTGGCAACCCCTAATGGGAGCAGCAGAAAGAAGAAGAAGTTTATTTATTCCATGTACAGAGATATTGTATAGTTTAATAATGTAGTTTATATTTAATGCATTACACTTGTACATACTGTATATACAGTATGTGTACACAGTGAAGCTACACTCCAAGAAAGGCAATATACAAAAATAAATTGAACTGTAAGACATATGAATGAATAATCTTGAGTGAACCAAAATATGTATATCCAATTATACAGATATGGCATCATAAAATTAACATGATCATATAAATAATATGAAAATTAATAATATGATCACATGAATGTGTGAGCACATTTGGATCAGAGCATTAAAGCGGTTTGGCGAATTTGTATTCAGGTATACATTTTATTTTGTATAGAATGAGGTTTATGCATCTTTTGATACCTTCGCTTTTCTGATTTAACAGTTATCAGAAGTAAACAACTTTGATTTTTCCAGTTTAGTGGTGACAAATATTCAGTATCAGCCACATGAAACTCTGATTGGATTTCAGGTGTCAAAAAAATCTCAAAATTTTTCATCTTGCTAGTATAATGTTTATGTAGCCATAGATCATGTAAAAGCAAAGCAAGCAATAAACAAGTTAAAAGTTATAAATATTCACTCGACTGCCTGAGAGTGAGCCATAATGCATGCAGAGGCAGACTTTGAATGGATGTTATATTACTAGTTACCATCAGAGGGCTCCACATCCTGCTTTTTTAAGAGAAAAAACACTTGGGGACATAAACACAGCATTTGGTAAAACTGAGCTAATACTGGAAAATAGTTATAAAACGGTCTTTAAACTTATGAATTTCAACAATAACATATTCAGTAATATATTTCAATTTGTTATATTAACCTCTATTTATATGCCTATAACTTTTCAGGTTTTTTGCTTTATCAGAGGAATAAAGTTGGTCTTTTATACCTAAGCTATATTATATATTGTTAAAATTCTTTAAATGTATAATAATATTCTGTTCTTTATCATCCCTTCTCAAACACAAATCTTAAGTGGATGTCATTCTGGAATTTCTGGAAAAATCTTGGGTTCAAAGTTTTTACACATTTAATATCTACTTTAAATTCAGACCTGTTTTTTTTTTTTTAAAAAAAAAATATTTTTTTTTTCTTTTTTAAGATGTCAGAATGGCCCTAGTTCTTATTAATCATATTCATTTGTCAGTCTGTCATTATCCAACCTGCTATATCCTAACACAGGGTCACGGGGGTCTGCTGGAGCCAATCCCAGCCAGCACAGGGCACAAGGCAGGAACAAATCTCGGGCAGGGCGCCAACCCACCACAGGGCACACACACACACCAAGCGACAATTTAGGATCACCAATGCACCTAACCTGCATGTCTTTGGACCTTGGAAGGAAACCGGAGCACCCGGAGGAAACCCACGCAGACACGGGGAGAACATGCAGACTCCACACAAGGAGGACCCAGGAAACGAACCCGGGTCTCCTAACTGCGAGGCAGCAGCACTACCACTGTGCCACCATGCCACCCACATTCATTTGTTTCCCTTGGATTTATTCACGGGTAATTCATTTCAGTATTATCATTATCATATAATAATTAAGCAAAACAAATGGTTTCATATTCGTCAAATATACATACATCCAGTACTCAAACCTACTTAATCCAGTTCAGGGGCAAGGGCTGCTGGGACGATATCAACATCACAGGGCACACTTTCGCACACCTAAAATCACTGACGTTGGAGGAAACTTAGAGCTACTAAACCATTTCCCATGTACATCTTTGTGAATATGGGAAGAGAACCAATGCAAATAACACACAAAACCCGCATGTGCAATGAGCATCAAATCTGTGAGACAGCAGCAATATAAACTGTGCCACCATACAAGCTATCCATTAAATATAACATACTATACCATTCTCTGACCTACTTAATTTAACTCAAGGTCACGGGAAGCTGAAGCCTGTCGCAGCAATGACTGCTGTAAGGCAGGAGCCTGCCCTGTTCAAAGTTTCAGTCTTTTGCAGAGTTCACTCATGCACACATGTTCTTGTCTTTAGGTTTGTTAGAGCAAAAAGAGATTACGGTACACAGATTTAAATGCAGGTTGCAGGACCTGTGTGGCAACAGAGTTGTGCCACCCTAAGAATCAAATATCAAATTAACCTTATCCCACTACTCTGTTGAGTTCACTGTAAAAGGACACTGTGGAGAGCACCATAGATTGTCTGGCATGTGGAAACAAACCTCACAGGACATCAGCCAGTCACAGCGCTTGCTCACAGACAGACACACACACTCAAGGTCAATGTAGCGAATCTGTGTGAGAGGCACTCAGCCCAGAAATTGAAAAGGGTTACAAGCATGAATGTGTCATTGTCATAGTTGTGCATTCCTTTTTATGCTTCCCTTATCTCTATAGCATGAAGTTATCTTAAATTTCTTCCAGGTCAAATAGGGTGCTTAATATTAATTATAAGACTTTCAATATTTACAATGTGTCAGAATTTACCAAAAATGTAAGACTCTAAATATTTTTTTATGTAATATACTCATTTTGATGAATGTTCATCACTTAGTCTGAAAGACCAGGGGCCTCATGCATAACGCCGTGCGTAGAACTCACACTATAACATGGCGTAAGTACAAAAACAGGAATGTGCGTACACACAGAAAAATCCAGATGCAGGAATCTGTGCGTACGCAAACTTCCACGTTCTTCCGCTACATAAATTCTAATCAGCGTGAAAAGTAACGCACGTGCACGCGCCTTCTGTCCCACCCCAACTCCTCCCAGAATCAAGCCTCTTTGAATATGCAAATCAATATAAATAGCCCTTAAGCTCAAGCTTCTGTGAAAAGACAATGGGAAAAGCACGGGGGAAAATATAAGAATTTCAGCGAATACCAAATGGAGGCAAAGGAAAAACGTACTATTTGTTGGTTTAAACAGTGGTATAATCAACAAAATGAAGTTGATCAAGTGACAGAGTGTCGGAGAAACTCGAAAGCTCAAGTTCACAAAGTCGCACAGTGCCCGAAATAGAAAAGAAATTACATATCAAAGTTGCCGTGAAAAGGCGAGTCGTAGCCCACCATCTGAGTGTCATATGAAAGCTTATTAGGGTACAGACAAAAAAATAGGCACACAGTGGGGAAAAAAGCACAAAATGTCAACTTTAACCTCGAAATTTCCACTTTAATCACGTAGTTTATGTTGCCATTAAAATAGAACATCATAAACTCATCTTAAAAACGTTTAATTTACTAGTTTCTCAAATCCCATTGTAACTAAAGTAACACATTAAATGCTTTGTTCTGTATTTGATCTTCTATGTGCTCTGTGTGTGAATCACTACCTGCTTCTTAAACGGGCTTTCTTTTTCTCCGACAGGACACAGAATCCATTACATTCGTGATATTACAGCTCTCTGAATAATTAAAATAATGAGATGTATACATGATATCTTTTTCATGATGATAGGAGTTAAAGCATGTTATTAAACATGGGAACATGGTGGCGCAGTGATTGTTCATGTCTCACGCAAGAGGCTTGCTGCGCTATGCGCGACCTTCGATGAAATAATTTATTGCAGCAGTAATGTCTCTTTCAAACGTACTAACCTCCAATTCCTGTCCTTACTTTTCTTTCTCCAACTACCCAATCGCCACACAATCAGCTCTGTAATAGACGTGAAGCCATTTGTAAGCTTAGAACGCCGATTCTTCAAAACTTTTAAGGAACATTGAAATATCTTTGTAGTACATGTTTAATTATTCTATCCATCTATCCTTCCAGTGTCGCATCAGCACCAGCAAGAATACAACGCAATGCAGGAACAATCCCTGAACTAGCTAGTGTTGCGGCACCGTGTCCTCACGTTTAATTATTAACAATACAGATTATTTAAATGAAGTTAAAGTTTTATCTGTATAATATAATCAACATATTTTGCTGCATTTCATCATAAAAATGATATCGTCATCATATGTAAATACGTGCTTTATAAAGTGGTGCAGGTTGTGCAATATTATAACTGTAGTGCAAGTTTACAGTGAGGTGATTGTACTTATAAGTACAAACAGTTCTACAAGGAGCACTTGATGGACTGATTGAGTGCATTTATAGTTCTTGGGATGAAACTTTTTCTAAACCGCGAAGTCCGTACAGGAAAGTCTCTGAAACGTTTTGCCGTGGCTCAGGCAGCGTCTGCTTCATGCTGTATACCGATAATTCTCTTTCCGATCAGCTGCTGCTGTGATTCCCCACTCAGATACAGTGATATAAATACTCCGAGTGGTGCAGTGAGAGTAATATGGAAAAAGATGATCTGCTGTGGCAACCCTTAACGGGAGCAGCTGAAAGAGGAAGAAGATGCATTGAGAGTAACAACGCTAAAGCAGTTATGGTATTTGGAATACTATGGCTATTCCCTGGACCATTATATTGCTGCAGGTTAATTACAATCAGATGCATTACACTAATAAACAATATGCAGTTAGTTTCAGTGTATTTATAAAGCCGCGTCAGGAATGTGGATCTAAGAAAGAAAGGGTGACCGCACAGGAACAGTAGCACTGCTTTGACGCTGGGTGCCGCCAGTATGCAAAACCATGCGGAGAAATTTCGTACGCCAGGGGATGAGGTACCGTGGAAAAGTGCATGGCTTTACGCCAAGTTTAGGTTTTATACATCGCGATTTGAGCGTGGAAACATTCGTACGCAACATTTCTGTGCGTACGCACCGTTTATACATGAGGCCCCTGATAATACTTCTGTTTTCAGGGTGTCAAGTTTTAAAATTATCCAGCCCATAGCCAACTTTCAGAATAGGCACAGCTCGCCTTTGGCCTCAAAAATACTGATGCCTCATTGGCGGAAATATTGTGTCAAACCCTCTGGGAATGTTTCTCTCAGAAAAAACAATTATTCTTTGCCTATGTGTTATAAAAACTAAATTTTTATGCTATATGTAGAAATAGATAACTATTTTTAAATTTGATATATACAGTAGCTGTGGTTAGCATTACTGCCTCACCCCTCCAAAAGTGCCTGCTCACAATCTGCATGGAGTTTACACCTACTACATGAATTGACGTGATTTTTGCACAGGCTACACTGTCATTCATATCAGGTTAATGGACAAGTCTGGCTGATGAGAGTGTATGAGATTGTGTGTGTGCTTTTGGAGGTGAATGTGCTATGCAATACAACCAGTCCACTGTTGTTTCCTCTCTTTCACCTAAAGGATGTTCTCAGCCACCCATGACACTAAAACCTGAATTAAGCATGTTTGACAGTTTGCACACTGTGGATACAGTGACGCTAAAAGTACTTCTTCCACTTGACAGCACTTGGATCCCAAGTTTAGTGTCTGAACATTTTATGGATTGCTACCTGCACATCAGTGTGCTAATATGGTGTAGAGGTTTCGTCTAAGAACTCAAGTTTGACTTTGCAACTCAAAGACATGCTGAAAACTCATCTATCTCTTAATAACACTGTCACGCAAATAAGAATTGAAAGTGACTCTACAATACTGACTCTACAAACCTATGTGTGGGCTAGTGTTTATGTGGCTATGTTTATGTGAGTCTTGAGAAGGCCGGATGCACTACAGCATCACAATCCACCTTGAGTTAAGTGCTCCTTGGTTTTACCTGGTCATCCCTTTGACCTTAAATTTGGTAGGGTATATTGTATCTGTCCAACCATTTTCTGACTATAAATTGTCCACAACATCAGGGCCTGTGCCAAAGGCATTAGCTATAATGCTAATCCATCGCAAGGATACGCTCATTTACTCATTTGTTTATATTTACTTCTACTCAGTCACTCGTATGAGCCCAATTTGCAAATAAATGAATATGCACATCATTTTCAATGTATACTGTACATACAAAGTTATGAGGACATTATCAAGAAAGACTTTCTCCAGGTGTTTGTTGGCAAACCATATAACGAGCTCCTTTGTAATTGTATTTTGTGGTATTTATTATACACATACTGAAACAATAAAGCAAAAATATCCATTAAACATGTCTCTTCAACAGAGTAGCCCGCTCTGATCATTACCGATGCTACAACCTGTAAAACCTGAAAAGCGTTTTATCTTTTTGATGTTAATTGGAAAAAGAGATGTATTTTAAAGAAGAAGATACAGATAAAACATAGCGTTATTTTGTAACTGAAAGGGAAGTGGTATTCTTAGCAATATTTTTCCTGCCATATTAATAATGAAAATTTCATTGCAACATTAAAAAGATCCTTTAGTAGTATGTGTTATCATTATATCTGCACTCATTTATTTAGCGTACAGTATATACAAAATAATCACATTGCAGAACATTTCATTTACTGACAATGAATGCACATGAACCAAAGTTAAATTAATCCTGCACATTAAATCATGTTGCTTACCCAGTGAATACTAAGAGGAAAAGAAAATTGGGCATAATGAATAATTGCTTCATAATAATTCCAAATTAATAACTGCTATTTCAGATGCAAATGTCTTTGCATTGTTGATACCAGTACTGTATAGCTGTGCAGTTTTCTAAATTCATTATGTATACACCTGAAAGAAAGTACAGATTCATGTATTGTGTTATACTAATTCATATGAGAAACATTATCGTCATAGTGAATTTATGCTAGCAAAAGTGCACAGTTAATTATCCTCCAGATTGTATGTTTCTTGTTATAGTATACTTACTTGGATCTTCATTTTTTCATTAATATGATTGTCCTTTTTAACTTTAACATCCAACTGTTGAAGTAGATATACAGTGTATATTCTTTGTGCTTTTTCATTTATCAACTGAAATTTGTTTTTGCAACAAGAATTTGACCTTTACTTTGTGTTACAGTACCTCTCTTGATCTTTTTTGGAATTTCCTTCATTCCTACCCTCAAACACCCAGACAGAATGATCCTGTTTTTATTTTTATTGTTTTTAGAGTTTGTTCATGAAGGTTTCCTTAGAAGTAAAATTGGCAAATCCTTAAAATACGGCTGTTATCTTGCCTCAGACATTTCCAAATATTATGAACAGGTGTTTCTGTGCTGTACAAGAACATCTACATTGCAATAAAACTCAACCTCATCAGGTTTTAATCCAGCAATTCCACAGTTATGTCACGGACTGGCATCCGATCTAAAAATTGTTCTTCTCTTGACCCCTTTGTTGGCTGAAAAGGTTAGAAAGTAGATGGGTGAATGGATGGAATCGTATAATTGCTGGCCTAGGATTTTTCTGTAAATATCCAAATACAGCTTAATAGTATTTAATTATTTATTCTGTTTTATAAATGCTGCTAGGAATGAGAACCTCTAAATTATGTTTTTGAAGAAACCATTTGCACATGTTCCTCTGTAAGACATATTAAATGATGCATGTTAGTGTCACCAGATTGAATAATTTTTCCCCAAAGAATTATAAGCAGAAAAATTCTGAATGTGCACTTTTCTGCAGAAAATTGCTATTTTGTCTGAATAATGTGGCATGATGATACTTGAATTGGCTTTCTGTTGGGATAATAACCTACACATTTATTTTTAGAATGATGTTTCTTTAACATGTATTCACTACACCTATCAACTTTTTATTCATTTTCCATCCCCAATCAGGACACAAATGTCTAGGAATCATAACTTCTCCCAGCACTAAGAAAGACAAATCAGAGACTTTGTGTTTGTTACATTTTTGCTCTTTAGAAGAGCAACCATGAAAAATATTACATAAATACATTTATAGCTTGACTGGCAGCTTCAAAATTGAAACAAAACATCAGAACACCTGGAAAGAACATGCAAACTGCATACAGAAGGTTTACCCAAGGGGACCATGTTGCCAAACATACTCACTGTACCACCATGCTGAGCTTCAACCCACTTTGAAAGATCAGTTTCTAAATGTTACAGTTTATTTCAAGGAAATAATACTAACAACAGACAACAGCTAAAATGGCTGGAGTTTTGGTGACTTATATTTAACAAGCTGGTTGTTCCACATCGCCTGGTTGAAAAAGAGAAAAGGTGGAAAGGTAAACAGTAACTACAAACAGTATATTAACTAACTTAATTATCTTTGAATGAACGTATTCCATCTACTATATAACTTGCTATTGAAAATCATTTTTGTATGCAGTACTGTTGGTGTTTCTTCTGGTGCAAAGAACACCGGATTAAGGTCATGATAAAAGTAGTGAGAGAAATGCGCAATTAACGAAAAGGTTAAATGAACAGGAATCAAAGTTGGATTTCTTAGTTAAAAGGTAAGTGTGCTAACCATCAAACCATCCTTAAACCGTAAAAACCACCAGAAACTACATGGTGTTGTCTACTGATAATACTCTAGTATTTCAGTGCTATTTGCTATATTGAAATTGTGCCATTCTTTCCCAGCTTTGCCTTGGTATTGTTTACAAGCTTAAATGTAAATGTAAAATGGGAATAAAATATGATCCCATATCCCTTATGACATTTGAGTCATCTGTTGGTTTATGACAAATCACTGCAGCCTGACTAATGCATCCTTGAGTGTGACAGAAAAACAGTACTGAGTATGTCATGATGGTCATGTAATGGCGAGAGATTTTGCTTGTTACTCAGGATTGGTAACAATGACTCTGGTCAGCTTAGGGCCATGATAAAAACAGTAAAGGAAATGCATGACTAAAGAAAAAGGTAAATGTAATGGGCAGAAAACTGGGCAAGCACCCCAATGTTCACACCCTCACAGCTTGTGTGGTGCTGTATCTCTTTGGATAGATCACAGTATAATATTTCTTGACAGTTACTCCAATCCCAAGCTCCCCCAGCCAATCCTCAGAGAAGAGTCTATGTTATAGTTGCAGAGTTTGATTTGGTTGAAGAAAACTGCTCACACTGAATTGATAACAATAATAAAAGATTAAGCACACAAATATTGACAATGGATTCTTTTCAATCATTAAGACTTAGTTATGGAACAGCTATGAGATACGCAGCAACACATCAGATTACCCAACATATTAGCATATACAGAAAGTGTAAGAGGGACGCCAAAGGGCAAACACATAATTTCAAGCTCAAGATAAAGTTTTCTTTGCCATTTGTACCCATTCATCCATATTTTAACACATTTATTCTAAATATAGGACTCTGGGGAACCAGGGGTAATCCAACCAGCACTGGCAGGGCCAACACCAAATACAGTGTATCACACCCACTCATACATCCATACTCACTAATGGCAGGTCAAGATAAAGATGTCAATTAACCTATTAACTTATACATCTTGAGATATGTGAGAAAATTGGCAGTGCGGGAACAAACAACAAGTGAGACACTTGATTCATACCCTACAGTGTCTACTGGAGCTGCATATAACAAACTCTAGGAAACTATAGTGTCAGCATAGATAGATAGATAGATAGATAGATAGATAGATAGATAGATAGATAGATAGATAGATAGATAGATAGATAGATAGATAGATAGATAGATAGATAGATAGATAGATAGATAGATAGATAGATAGATAGATAGATAGATAGATTCTTCTTCTGAAATTTCTCTTTAACTGTAGCTTCTTGATCAGAATACAGAAGTGTCACCAAGTTGGTATACTGTATGATATTACAACAGCTCATCAGGCTTTGAGCAGTGAGAAAAGCTCTATTCAAATGTTTAAAAATATTATTATCATTATTATTTTTTTATTATTATTATTATTATCATTAAGTGCTATATATATAGAGAGAAAAAGAATGACAAGTGCAGAGTATCTTTTCATGATAGTCTAAGTAAGCAAGGGACTCCCACCAGGGCTTGTAAGTCCTGTCAGTTCCACTTGGAGTTCCAAAAACAATTTTAACAGGAGCACAACTTTAGAAAGAGATCATTGTGGACAAGTGATAGGCCAAGTGAATGTGTTAGAGTCAGTACACTGTAGCTGAGGTGTCTCATTTATCCATCCATCCATCCATTTTCCAACCCGCTGAATCCAAACACAGGGTCACGGGGGTCTGCTGGAGCCAATCCCAGCCAACACAGGGCACAAGGCAGGAAACAATCCCGGGCAGGGTGCCAACCCACCGCAGGACACACACAAACACACCCACTAGGGCCAATTTAGAATCGCCAATCCACCTAACCTGCATGTCTTTGGACTGTGGGAGGAAACCGGAGCGCCCGGAGGAAACCCACGCAGACACGGGGAGAACATGCAAACTCCACGCAGGGAGGACCCAGGAAGCGAACCCAGGTCTCCTAACTGCGAGGCAGCAGCGCTACCACTGCGCCACTGTGCCACCGTGTCTCATTTAGTGCAACCAAAATGACTGAAATGGGGGCATAGCCCTGTAGACAAAGAACAATTCAAGACATATCCCTGGAGTGGTGGTCTCAGTTGCACCCAGAATGCAATGAAGCCAGAAAACATCTTGATTGTATTGGTCTCCCTCTCAGCCAGGAAGTAACACCAGAATTTAGCTAATAAGTGGGCGCTAATGGATGGATGGATGAATGCTAGCCATCAGAGCCATTTAAATCTACTACAAAGTCAATATGTCAGCTTGTATGAAGGAAGAAGATAGGAGAATTTATATGGAAGAGAGAAAATGGAATGCATTTGGGTAAAAGAATATACTGTTAGAATTATAATTTTGAAGTGGGCACAGAGGAGAGCCACTCCAGGAAAAGACAGGGAGCAAAGACTGTGCATCCAGGCCCAGAAAAGCGGATAGGGATTTAATTCTTTCCATCATCCCTCCAGGTATGTATGGCTTTGAAAAGAAGTTTAAAAGCTGTTGCTGTTATTCTGGATGTTGCATGTTACACCAGTGAAAAATAAATAATAATAAAGCAAACAAGAAGCCAATGCAGTAGCTCCAGTAAACTGTGACGTTTTTTCTAGTTGCCCTTGTTTTGTTTCCTATGATTTGAGCATTCAGTTAATCGGCTACTTAGGAAGGTAAGAGGAGTTCTGTTTTGGCATAGATAAAATGATTTATTATGGAACAATCTTTTTTTTGGCAGACTTTCATATAGATCAATTTTGGTGATTTAGTCCAGAGTTCATCACTCTTTGGGCAGCATTTCTGTCTTGTATAGTTATGTAACCATAATATACAGTGATGACGCCAGTCAAGGCAATTTTAATTGTGTAGTCCTAAAAAGACAACAGTATTCTCATAATCATCCCTTATTACCTATTTGGGTGATAAACTGTGATAATTTGTAGAATTTAAATAAGTGCCTTAAAGTCAACAGCTTGCATGATAGGCACTTCAGAGGACAGTGGTTGAAGGAAGCAAGTGTCATTTTCAACTTTGTAGAGGAGAATTTAACCTGCAGATTCGACAGGTCAAGATGCAGTAGGAAAACCTTTGCTAAAACTGCAAACTAAGAATGAGGGGCTTGCCTGGGCCAGGAACCACCACTACTGTCATTGTACTCTGAAATTAAAGTGTACAACAAATAGACAACTGGAGATATGGATACCAGATACTGATGTTGTCCTGTGAGGTGAATATCATGCAAACTATTGACTCTCAGAAACCTATAGTGATGAGCAAAACAAGCAACTTTCCATTTGCAGACAGTTTAGTGAAACTGACACTTTAATTAATTTGGCAGGCGATTTCACACTTTCCAAAAAAAAAAAACCTAATTTCTCTTTCCTCCCACCTTTCTCTATACTGGAAGAAATATTGATCAGTCTTCAGGACTCAAACAGCATTTCTATAATATATAGAAACATTTTACAGTCCCTCCCTTTCAAAGATCCCAGAGTACAGTGGGACAAGGATCTCTCACTCAACATCTCAGAAAAGGAGTGGTAGGTAGTAATGCACAGAATTCACTTGAGCTCCATATGCGCAAAGCATACAATTATTCAACTTAAAATTATATATTGAGCACATCTGTCTCATTTAAAATTGTCCAAAATGTTTCCAGGGCAAGATCCAACCTGCAAACATTGCAATCAGGTTCCAGCCTCATTGGGCCACATGTTTTGGGCCTGCACCAAATTAACATCATTTTGGACCAAAATCTTTAAATGCCTTTCAGACAGCCTTGGTGTCATAATCTCTCCTAATCCACTAACAGCTGTGTTTGATGTACTTCCAGATGGGCTTAAAGTGCAGAAGGACAAGCTAATTGTAATTGCCTGTACTACACTATTGGTACGTAGACTTATCTTGCTCATCTGGAAGAATCCTAACCAATCTCTTTTAAGTCAGTGGGTAACTGATGTTATCTAAAATTGGAAAAAATCAAATTCTCACTTAGAGGATCTGTACAAAACTTTTTCAAAATCTGCCAGGATCTGATAAATAACATTTTAGAATAAGCATTTAAATTGAGGAAGTGGATTCTCTCCCCTCTTTTTCCATTCTATTTATCTTTATTTATTTATTTGTTTACATATTTTTACTATTATTAAAGTGCTACTCTGCTGATCTAGCTCTCTTTCTCATGGGTGGGGGTCGATTTGTTTCAAACCAGTTTTATTAAACTTGATTTGCATGTATGGAATGTTTTTTGATTTTAATTAAAAAAAACTCACTGAAAAAAGATTTTTGAAAGTTTTAATGGTTGTTTAGGGGTGGAAAACAAAAATGTGACAGGAAATGAATCCGATGATTTTTTCTTTTTCTTTTTTTTTTTTGTAGAGATTATTATTTAAATACTAAATGACTGGCAAAAACATGAGGAATTAATGCATGTTAATACTTCCATTCAGGAACTAAAAGCCTTTCTTCTTGTATCAGTACCAGAAATTTTTCTGGAAACAAACTACTGTTTGTTGTGTGATTGTTTTCTGCGAAGAGAAACACTAAGATTTGCTGCAAATTCTGTTTTGTTCAAAGTGTGTAAGAGTTTATACCATTCACCACCTAAGAAAATTATTTTTCAATGCAAATGAACAATGATCCGATAAAAAAAACTATAATGTGTGATGTTTTTAAAACCCCAATACTGATGGCTGAAATGCACACCCAGACTTTGACAGAACCACCACAGAAGGCTGCAGGCAGTGTTCTTCTGATATATTACTGTCTTTGAGAATCAAATTTCTCAAATCTGAACTCATCGCTCCATAAGACCTTCTGCTGCTTATTGTTGTCCATACAGTATAGTCTTTCACACATTGCAATGATCTTCTATCATTCAGATTTCTTAAAGAATGGTTTCATAGTCGCGACATGCTCAACAAGGCCGTTTCTGTTAAGACTTCTTTTCCTGGTCGAAATGTGTACTTTGGTGCCAGGTGACTTTTCCAGGTGCTGATGCCAGGCAACATACAATACAACTTGAGGATGATGAAAGTTTTACATTTTTATATAAAAGCCTGAAATTCAAATTAATTTAATCATTACTCATCTCATGGTCCCACTTTTACCATTAACTTAATTTGCTAGACTTCAAAGAGGCTTTGAATTAAAGAATGTGTGCACATAGCATATTAACAAGAAGGACAATTAAGAGCCGTACTTAGCCATTCATTAAATCTTCAAGAAGAAAACAGAATAAAGCAAATAAAAAGGTAAGTATGTCTGTTTAATTACCTGATTGACCAGTTAAAATATAAATGTGATCTAGAATGCAGAGTGTTTAATTTACACCTAAAACCAGTTAATTCAAAGTACAGACATGATTATGTAGAATCTCTAAAATCACCATGCAGTTTTTTAAATTCACTATGTTCATGACTTGCATATCTGTGTACCTTTTTTTGACCTCTGTTTACGTGTAGTAATAAAAAACATATATGTTTCAACTATAATGTCCATAATTAAGATTTCTCTGTTATATTTGTATATGTAGGGTTTTATGTTTGTCAGTTTGCTGTTATAATTAAAATGGCACTGTCTGCTCAGTATAAAAAAGGTGATGCTAGCACAAAAACATTATTAGTTACAAGAGAAAAAAACTAGGAAATCTGACTTAAGGGGGTGGAAAAACATATTGATTTGAGAAGTTAAATGATTAATTTTCATCATCACATTATTGCTAAATGTAAAAAAGTCATTGAAGTGTTTTGTGTTTACGTTTCAAAGACCTAAAACATCAGAACTGATGGAAGATTGAGTTGCAGAATGCATACTGGCTGTTTACTTTGTAATTCATTGCTGTCTTTAGCACTGAATGCAAAATAGCAGAAAGCATAAACTATTTTTGCAATAGTAGAAATCGTAAGGGAAATACATTTTTTTAATAATTTTTAAAGTCAATGCTAAAAAGACTGAGAAATTTTATTTGCGAATCAAGCATTTTTCTTCACAGAGCTCCTTCCATAAAATGAAAATAGTGATTAAATTATTAAAAATAAGCAACTGAAAAACAGTGTTTTTAAGTATTCTTTCTCCTAAGGCAATACATTTCTCAACCATTGCTGGCAAACATAACAGTGGATAATCTATATATATAAAATTCTTTTCTTGTTTGAAACTGAAATTACGTTTGACCACGTGATATGGAAATTACGTATGAAACGGAAATTACGTATGACCACGCGATATGGAAAATACGTATGACCACAGAATATATTATAATACAGGAACCAATCGCCAGGTGCGTTCTGACAAAGAAGTTTCATTTATTCGTCCACGTGACTGTCGTGGAAACTGCCACATTGTAACTTTTTTTTCGTTGGCAGTACTTGATAGTAGAAGAGATGAAGAAAACAGCTTTGCGTCTTTCTACTTTTTAACTGCGCCGAGTTGTAAACAATGTGAAGACGAGACCGCCTTCAGCGGCGAGGGGTCGTGAGAACAAAGTGGACGCTGGGAGGTGCGGAATGTAATTTGGACGTTCACATAGAAAATGTAATTTCTATACCACAGCGGTCGTGTAGCACCTTTCAAAAGGGATCTACTACCGAGAGATGATCCAAATACAGTACATTTTAGCTGCTGTTAGTACTTCTTACCTGTTGTGTCATACCACCTTTAAAATGTGGTTTACCCGAAACCACTCCAGTAGTGCTCAATGTATCTTTACTTCTTAAAATGTTAATGTTTTACTTTTAATAACTTATAGACTACATTTTATTTTTTTCCCTTGCACTCAGTGAGCAAAGCCACAGGGTAATCAACTAGTATACTTTAAAAAAGAACAATTGTAACAGGAGCCAACCTTTTGGCCTAGCAGAGTTTAATTTTTTATACTGTACTCTTGAAATATTGAGTGGATTTTTAAAAGTCTCAAATATACCATTTTAAATAGTGTATCTATAATCATTTATTGTCGTTTTCTATATTGATCCACTTGTCTTCTCCATGGACATCAGTTATCTGCTAAGTCCCATAGGGGTACCTGCTACCTCTCTGTGTTTTGGTGTTATATTTATGATGTATATTTTCTTTCAGAAAAACAATCCATCCATCCATCCATTTTCCAACCCGCTGAATCCGAACACAGGGTCACGGGGGTCTGCTGGAGCCAATCCCAGCCAACACAGGGCACAAGGCAGGGAACCAATCCTGGGCAGGGTGCCAACCCACCGCAGGACACACACAAACACACCCACACACCAAGCACACACTAGGGCCAATGTAGAATCGCCAATCAGAAAAACCAGGAGGTCAATAAAAGATACTAAATATATTTTACTCAGTTAAACACACTGTCTCCCTTTCCAAAATATTTCTCCACATGTAAAGTAAGGACTAGACTTTTTAAACTGGCAGCTCCAAATCCATATACAATGTGCAACACAGCAAAATCCCACCTTTTGCACAAAATGAATTTCTGGGAAATGGTTTAATTGCTAGGCCATACCATGTTGCCATGTCTTCTTCTTCTTCTTTCAGCTGCTCCCTTTAGGGGTTGCCACAGCAGACCATGTTGCCATATCTATGCAACATAAAAGACCGTAGTGAAAGGTCTTAAAATAACAGGCTTTAGCATACTTTAGTTTGCCTCAGCTTGGCAGACGTGTTCACACATTATGATTAATTTTGCAACTATTCTTTCATAAAATAAGCAGATATAAAACCAGTTTGCACTATTTCTGTACAGACTTTATTGATCAAAATACATTTAAAAAACTATCCAAACAAAACCCTAAAGTTGAGAACAAATAGTGCACATTTCCACATTTGCGATATACCAAAGAGTTATTTAGCTAGCTAGAACAACTGAGAATAAAAACAAACAGTATTCAACCATATTGCTTTTTAAACAACTCTGTCCCACCTTAAAAGATGGACCAATAAGAGATTTAACTGAGAAATGTCATGGGAATGTCAAACCCACCCAGGACGAAGTGAACAACACAAACAACCTGGAATGCCCTGCTGGGAACAAGACCTTCCATTTCCCTTGAGATGCCTTTGAATGTCTCAAAGCCAAGGACATCTCTACATTTGCCAGAGAATCCCTCAGTAACTGATGATTCCTGGAAGTGAAGATGTCTTCAGTAAACTTACCTGCCCAGTATTCTTTGTATCAAATCCTTTCTTAATAATTCTTAGAACTGGATGTCATTAACCATTAAGCTTAGATATAGTGTTACATCTGCTGTCCATTTCATGAACATGTATTCTACTAATTACCTTTTTCACACACTTTAGTCTGTTACAACGTATTATTACAGCCCGCTGTTCAATTCCATCACTGGTAAAGTAACATGCAGATGTCGGTAGGCCGTCAGCTGCTTCCATTTGCGACTCTTACAAATTTCTTTAAACCTTGAAAGACAATAGTTGTGTCCAACAAGAACTTTCTGTAATGCATTTAATCTATTAATACCCTCCTCCGGATTACATTTTCAGATATTGGCTTTGCCCACTTAATGCTTCTGTTCACAAATGCTTACAGCTGCTTTAAGGCTCCCCAAATACTGGATGTATTAATTTATTTATGAAGTGGGAGGTCTGACAATAGAAAGTGCACCTCATGAGAAGGATTTAGGAGTCATAGTGGACTCTATGCTATCAACTTCCCGACGGTCTTCAGAAGCCATTAAGAAGGCTAACAGAATGTTAGGTTACATAGCACGATGTGTGGAGTACAAGTCCAAGGAGGTTATGCTCATCCTTTATAATACACTAGCAAGGCCTCATCTGGAATACTGTGTAAAAGAGACAAGTCTTTTCAGTTTAAGTAAAATAAGATTAAGAGGAAACATGATTGAAGTGTTTAACATTATGAAAAGAATTTGTGAAGTGAATTGAGACTTATTTTAAAATGAGTTAATGAAGAACACAGGGACACAATTATAAATCTGTTAAGGGCAATTTTTGCACAAATATTAGGAAGTTTCTTTAAACAGAGAACCACAGACACTTTGAATCAGCTACCAGGTAGTGTGATAGACAGTAGGACTTTAGGGACTTTCAAAACTCAACTTGATGTTGTTTTAGAAGAAGTAAATGGACAGGAGTGGAGAGCTTTGTTGGGCTGAATGGCCTGTTCTTATCTGGATTGTTCTAATGTTCTAAAAAAAGAACTTCTTTTATCCATCCATCCATTATCCAACCCACTATATCCTAACTACAGGGTCAATGGGGTCTTCTGGAGCCAATCCCAGCCAACACAGCATACAAGGCAGGAAACAAACCCCAGGCAGGGCACACGCACATACACACCAAGCACACACTAGGGACAATTTAGGATCGCCAATTCACCTAACCTGCATGTCTTTGGACTGTGGGAGGAAACCCACGCTGACACAGGGAGAACATACAAACTCCATGCAGAGAGGACCCAGGAAGCAAACCCGGGTCTCCTAACTGCGAGACAGCAACGCTACCCACTGCACCACTGTGCCACCCTTAATATGTTTTTATTAGTAAAACTTTATACTTTCACTAATAAACTTTCATAATCCTTAAAAAAAGATGTATAACTAATTAATGAATGTCTTGTAAAGGTGTAATGAAGCTTTATATGTTTTTAATGATTTATTTATGAAAGTTTTTATAAAGTATCAACATATGTATTATCATTTATTTACATATATAACTTTGAATCCACTTGAACTAATACAATATGATACAATACAACTTATTTTTTGTATAATGAGTGCAGGCACAGAGCACTGTGAACAATTCTATTTTGAAATATATGTATAGATTAGACAAATTACAAAATACAGAACTGGTACACAAATAGAGATTTATTAAAACACACAGAGAACAAGGTAGAAATGGATTAAACAAACCGAAACTAACAATATATGTCCATTAATTAATTGATTAACTTATGACCAGTTCATAATGTTGGAGATTAAAATTGTAAAAGAAAAAGTCAAAAATATAGTGAAATTCCTGGAAACCAACTGGCCGCCTACCCACTTCTGGGTTTTCTCTAGTGGAATCTGTGCTTGCCATCCAGTCTGATGAGAGAATCTTTCCTTCTGGGAAGATGGAACCCAGCAAGCATCTCGGCAGTAACCCATTGGTACCAAGCAGTACATCCAGATACTGTGAAGAGACTCAGGGTGGAGGAGGGTTAGTAAGAGTTTAAAAATATTGGGATAGTTATTTTTGTACAAGTGACTAACAAACAGATGTTTTGACAAGAATTTCTTCCTTAACAAGCACATAATTACATATTACTGCAGAAACAAGCCTGATAAGCATTATATAGTGGTTCACAATGATTTCTGTCTCTCTCTGTCTGCACACTATAGTCCTATGGACCATTGAAGCCAGCAGTAAGAGCCTTCTCTCTTACCCATGTCCCTTTCATTTCCTGAGCCATATGAACTGCTTGTTGAATGCCCAAGCCAGATCATTGCTTTATATCTTCCAGCCATCTTCTTCTATGTCTTACTCTTTTTCTCATCCCTTCCACCCAGCCAAGCATTTCCTATTCGGCGCATAAGTCCAGATACCTGCAGATTCCTTGCCTTAATCATGTCAATAACTGTTACTCCCCAATTCAAATCTTCACAACTCTTTTTGTTGCTGACCATATAATTCTAGATTTGTATTATTATCTTCCTCCAACACACTTTTTCAAATGCATTTAACTTCCTTACATCTTCTGCTTTTAAACTCCAGGAAACGCATGTCAATAGCAATGTGCAAAGCACACATGCATCCATTATTTACATGGTGGTTGTTATGTTAATATATTTCCTATTCCATATTGTGTGTATTTGCAAAGCCATGCAGACACCAGAAGAACATGTGAATTCCATACAGATGATGACTGGATGCAGAATGTAAACTTAGGCCAGTGATTCCATGCAGCGAAAGTGCCACCCATTGATCCACCTGAAAAGACTGATTGATTATCTCGAGTTTCGTCAGCAGCTGTCTCCACCTCTTTTGTATAAAGGCTCTTCATCTAATTGCTAATAAAATTAAAGGTTTAAAAATACTAAAACAAAATATTATTGACAGATATATGCTACTAAAAGCCACTGTCTCTCACAAGTAACATTGTTTGTTTGCAAGCATATACCTGATAGATAGATAGATAGATAGATAGATAGATAGATAGATAGATAGATAGATAGATAGATAGATAGATAGATAGATAGATAGATAGATAGATAGATAGATAGATAGATAGATAGATAGATAGATAGATAGATAGATAGTGTGATATTTGCCCGGACACCACCAGTCGGAGACCACATCTTTATCCAAATTATACTTTTTATTGTCTTCCGCACAACACAACTCACAGTCCCGCACAACAACATAGTGCCTCTAGCCCCAGTCTCCCTTCTCCTGGGCCTCCTGCACTCTCTCTCCAGGAGCTTCGTCCTGCTCCTGCTCCCGACTCCAGCTCAATGACAGGAGGTGGTGTGGCGGAAGCGTCAGGAGAGCACCCAGAAGCATTCCGGGTGACCCTGGAAGGATCGTCCTCCATGGGTGTGGCGGAAGTGAATAAGTCCCAGGCTCCATGAGGCTCGGGGTGCCCCCTGGTGGTGACCAGAGGCCCCAACGGTCTTAAGCCTCCCTGCTCCCCTTCCGTGGGCCTCTTCTACTCCAGGGCAGTTGCCCCCTTGTGGCCCGGAGGATAAATATGCCACGACCCAGTCCTTCCAGGCGTCCCGGCCGGGTCTGACCCCCAGCCGCGTACCACGATAGATAGATAGATAGATAGATAGATAGATAGATAGATAGATAGATAGATAGATAGATAGATAGATAGATAGATAGATAGATAGATAGACAAAATAAATATCAGGAGAAACAGATAAAGTGTTTGGGGAATTCCTCATATAATGGTGGTCCTGATATATCTTGGTAGAATGAAACAATGGTCAAAATTCGTAAATACAGACATTTGACAAGGAGGAGATCTTCATGGGTCTTTTATGTTTAACATACAGGAAATTACAGGGGTACAGTAAACGGAATTTAGTCAGGCTTCTGGGATCTGTGGTATCCGGGGTGAACTTCTCCAGGCTGGCGGTAAGGCTGTCCTCCTGGCATTGCAAGCAATCTTTGCTTCCATTTGGGAGACTGGCGTCATCCCAACTGACTGGAAAATGGGACTTGTCATCCCTATCTGGAAAGGGAAGGGTGATCGCCTAGATTACTGCAACTACAGGGGGATAACACTGCTCTCGGTGCCGGATAGGGTCCTTGCTAGGGTCATCCTCAATAGGATCAGTGATCACTTGCTCACCTAACAGCGACTGGATCAGTCTGGTTTTGTGCCTAAAGAAGCCTACCATTGGCCACATCCTAGCACTGAGGGCTCTAATGTAGCACAAACGCGAATATTGGCAGAGTTTCTTTGCAGCCTTTGTCAATTTTCGTAAAGTGTTTGACTCAGTTGATCTAGCTGCCCTGTGGGACATCCTGAGGGTGTGCGGGATCCCCTTGAGGTTGCTGGATATCACGGCCAGCCTGTACACTGGTACTGTGAGTGCTGTACAGAGTGGAGGCAGAACCTCTGTGTTTTTCCCAGTTGATTCTGGGTTTCATCAGGGATGTGTTCTTGCTCCTACTCTGTTCAATGCTTTTGTGGATTGGATGTTGGGCAAGGTCATGGGGTCCAGCAGCTGTGGGGCATCTGTTGGTGAAGAAAGATTCACAGATCTTGACTTTGCTGATGATGCTGTGATCTTCGCGGAGTCAATGGAGGTTCTGATCAGGGCGCTCGAGAGAGTGAACAAGGAGTCTGAATGTCTGGGCTTGCGAGTGACCTCTTGGGCACAGCCATTAGCAGTGTGTCTGTTTGCGGAGAGAGTGTTGACCTTGTTGAGAGGTTTATTTACCTTGGCAGTGACATTGATGTCTCTGGTGACTCTTCCTATGAAGTCAGTAGACGGATTGGGAGAGCACGGGGGATCATGAGGTCTCTGGAAAGGGGTGTGTGTCACTCCCAATATCTATGCAAAAGGACGAAGGTCCAAGTCTTTAGAGTCCTGGTGCTTCCTGTCTTGCTATATGGTTGCGAGACATGGACGCTATCCTGTGACCTGAAATGAAGACTGGACTCCTTTGGTACAGTGTCTCTCCAGAAAATCCTTGCGTACCATTGGTTTGACTTTGGGTCGAATGAGCAGTTGCTCATGGAGTCCCGAATGAGGCATATTACCTGCATTGTGAGGGAGCATCAGTTACGGCACTATGGCCATGTGGTGCATTTCCTCAAGGGTGATCCAGCTCATAAGATCCTCATTGTTGGGGACCCGAGTGGCTGGACCTGACCAAGGGATTGCCTACGTAACACCTGGCTGCGACAGACAGGGGGTCATTTCCGGAGAGTGGAACTGGACTGCGTGTCTGCCTGCGGGGTTGCCAACCGGGATCCTGAGTTGTTTTGTCATGTAGTGGGTGTGACAACACACTGTACCAGTGCATGCTCCCCAACTTGACTTGATTTGATTCTAGTTGAGACACAGCCTTTCATTAGAATATGCACATTTTCTTTTAGTGTTTACTGCACTGTAAAGTTTCTTATATACAAAGATGCTTGAGTGTTAACATTCCATTACAGCCTTACACCGAACTTCATTGCTGATTAATGCCACCTCACCTCGCATAAAGACAGTGTTTTGTGATAATATAATCATTAATTTCCTTTTTTTTTTTTTTTAGGCTCAATGAATGTGCAGGCCATCATTTTTAATTATCCATGACATTACTTCAGCTGTAATTGTAAAAATATTTTCCTGTGGTACATACATTAGAGAGCAAATCCTTAATCCTAGATGTGACTCGGATTGAGAACAAAACATTTTAAATGAGGTCTAGAGGGTGGCAAAGTACTGATCTTAATTAATCAAACATGTTTTGACAGGTTTTTTTTTTTCCTTAACAAGCACTTAATTATATATTACTGCAGAAACAAACATGATTTTGTTCTTTTATGCAATGCTTGTATCTTAGCTCATGCACACTAATTAAAGATGATTTATTTAATTTTTTATATAGTACCTTTCAGTCCACAATTGTTTTTAAGCACTCTCAGATTTTAGCAAATTAAAAATGAACTGCTAAGCCTAAGGAAAGTTTCTTTCATCAGAAAAAAACACAAGAAAAGACAGCATAATACGGGTGCATTGATGAAATTGATCCTGAAGTTGCTTTAATTTTTTGAAGGTAGTTAGAAATATAACCTTCATGTCTATTAACGGAATTAGAGCCATTGAAAGGCTATTAAAATCAAGTCTTCACGTTTGCTTATTGAATTTCTTTCTTTTGCCTTTGGTTTCAACGTCTGCGATATTTGCTGAGCCCTTTAGATAAACTCTACCTCTACATACATATCCAAGAAAGCAAAATCTTAAAAATTTTACGAAAACACTCATGAATGAAGCTGTTGTGCCAAAATAGGTGATCATAAACCAAACTAATCAAAGCAGATGTGCGAGTAACATTCACAAAATATACTTTATGTAAACTGTTGTGTGAAGCACATTATGTTATGCGTGCTTTAATTTGATCAGACTATTATTCAAATCTATCTATCTATCTATCTATCTATCTATCTATCTATCTATCTATCTATCTATCTATCTATCTATCTATCTATCTATCTATCTAATTTATACAGTATCTGCCAAATAATATGAAGAGTACACAACATATATTTCGCCCTTAAAGGGCTTGTCAGGTGTACGCACTTTTTGCATTCCCTCATGGAGAAAGAACCTCAGATGTCAGCACCTGAGCTGAAGTATTTGACTTTGCATCACGGTTATTGGTTCATTTATTTGACATGGTGAAGTTCAGAGTATTACATTTTTAGGTCTGAATCTCAATCTGAGTATTTGGGTGGTTACCTACCAGATAACACTTGTGGTTGGTTGGCCAATCGGCAAACATTCGCCACGTCCTTTCAGTTGCTACAAGCAGATCATAGATATGTGATGCAGTATTTCGTAAATAATACAAAGAGTACACGACACGTGTTTAGTCCTTCTATAAATATGATTTATGGACTGATTGATTAATTGGAGCAATTATGCTTCAGATGATGAAACACATTATTTAAGACTCTGGTTGCAAGCACTGAGGGGGTGGGGGGGCTCTGCTGGAATCTGAATCTGAATCTGAGGAAAACAACGTACAAAAATGGATATGGCTGAGCTGGGGTTTCGAAACAGTTAGAGTTTTGGGATTGAGTGTCTTTTAAACTAAGGCCATGGGACTGATGCTTTGAAATTACTTTGCACTAAGCTTGCCAAATATAAGACACCCCAGAACACCAGCCTGTCTTAGGTGAAGCTGACTTTTTCAGGATGGACAACAATTTTCCACAGAGAAGGATCCCAACTTTCACTGAAGAAGGAAGGTTTGGTTTTAATATGGCTGTGTGTGTATGTGTGAGAGAGTGAAGTGTGCTTTATTTTCAGGTGGGGTTGACTAAAAGGTGTGATGGCTTTAAGTAGGTCTGGGGTGTTTGGGGGAGGTTCAGTGAGCATCTTCTCCGGTTGGGCAATTCCAGTTATTACAACATCAATATACAGTACATTGTATGTATTGTTGCGATCAGAAGAAGACAACACTGGTAAAGTACAGTAAATAAAGTTAATTGACCATTATTTGCACAACAGAGTGTATACATTTCACTACACAGTTTACACATTTCAGTATAGTGTACAGTATGAGACAAAAATCTCACTATACAATGTACTGTATGTGTTTCAGTATATAGTGTATGTGCTTTACTATATACTGTAGTGTAAGCAATTCAGTATTTGGTGTATTTGCTGTAAAGAATGAATTAACTCTCAAACAGCTGAAAGAAAAATATTAGAAAAATATAAGAAATATTACTATGGATTTTATGTGCAGTCACTGTGGGCATTAGCATTTTTAGTTCCCTTTTCAAAGGTGCAAATATTTTGCTCTTACATAGGGGGGTGTTAGTGGCTGGTGCAAAACCTGGGGGGATGGGGTCTGCACATGCAGTTTAGGGTATAGCAAATCGAAATGGCGGCTGGTTCCCCTTCATGTTACACTTGTGTTTAGGACTCACTTATGTCACCTAATGCATTGACCAGCACTGTGTACAGAGTCCATCCCCCCCTCTTTTGAGGTGTGCTAGTACTGTCAGTCATAGCCTATTGTTTTGGGCCTCAGGAATCCAACTCCTCCTGCATTTGTCTCTGCCTCCCTTACTTGAGTTTCAGTGAACCTTTCTTCTTCCACTTCAGAGATCACGACACATCATCCTGCTTTTTTTTGCTTGTCACAACACGTGTTCGTCTGCAATATTGGTGTGTGGCTCTCTTCTGCTTGTGGCAATCAACTGGCAGCCACATTTGTCTGCCCTATGTGGGGGAAAAAAGGCAGGGTGCTTTAAAATAACCTACTTGCTATACTACTATTATTGACAAATAACAAATGAAAAAAAAAATACAGGTCCACTGGTTTTTCCTTTGCATAATGTCACCAAATTTCAATCAAAATAGTCAAAGTCAGTCAGTCAGTCAAAGTGTTTTTGAGATTTTGGGGTATTTAGTTTTTGTATTTATTTATTTACCCTTAATTATTAATATAATGTCTTTTCTTAGCAGATATCTACTGACTTATTTCCACTACCTACTTCCCTACTCCGTTGGGCTCTTGAGCAAGGCCCTTAACCTTTGTCCTCTGTTTCAGTGTAGTGCTGAGGTGTCACCCACAACACTCTGGCCCTAATCCAGGTGGTTTTTTGTGTGGTGGGTGAGGCAACACAATGTCAGCGCATACTCCCAACCTTTCTCTCTCTCTCACCTACTAAAATATTTCAACCTTTTAACTAAATGAGAAGTAGTGTTTTTGTTGATGGGTGAGTGTGAGTGAATGAGTCAGTTAACTTTGCATTTTATTTATATCTCTATCTATAGATATAGATAGATGTATAGATGTATATAGATAAACATATATAGTAAGGGATGGTCTCCTTAATGGAAGGACAATGTGAGCGGACATGCATAGGGCACTACTTCCTCCGGGGTACTAGATGGCAGTCCCCCTGGGTTGCAGCAGTGCCTCAGATTCCCACAGAGCTTCAGGGAAGTTGGGGTTCAGCACAGCCCTGTTGGGTTCCATGAGTGCCACCAGAGGGTGCTCTAGGACCATCAGAGCCCTACTACATTGGGCTTCCACCACTCCTGGGGGTGCTTTTGGATAATGCTGATGGGCCACCAGAAGTGCTCTCAGGTGCAGCAAAAAATGGGCCATCTCACATCATTCAGAAAGCCAGAGTCGGGAGGAGAAGGAAGAGGACGAAGGTTGCTGGAGGAGCAGGGTAGGTGGAAGGAGAGAGATGAGGAAGAGAGAGAAGGGATCAAAGTATGGTGTGTTGCTTTATTTGTGCTGTGATTTTAGTAGAGTGTGGCAGGAAACTAAAGAAAAGTGTTTTCCCCCTTGTGAATAATAATGTGTGTGTTGCTAGACTTGTGCCTTGTCTCTGTCTGTGACAGGTTTGGGGAACTGTTGTGCCCTGGGAATCCACTATATACAGTACCCTCCACTATTATTGGCACCCCTTGTAAAAATTAGTAAGAAGAGTTAGAAATAAAATCACTGTTTGCTGAAGAACTGTCATCTTGCACTGAAAAAATGAGAAACGTCTGACTTTTAATTGAAACAAGTTCATTCAAAGAAAAACAAAGCCCTCATCAAGTAATAAATATTTTTAAAATAAAATTTTTCTTTTAACCCTTCTTACTAATTCTTACAAGGGGTGCCAATAACAGTGGAGGGCCGGGACACCTCTTCTGTATATGGTCCAAGGAAAGAGGCATGGACTCATCAGTACCTCCCCCGGGACGCTAGATGGCAGCCCCCCTGGGTGGCAGTGGTGCCTCGGATTCCTGCAGGGCTCCATGGGAGTTCTCTAGATAGATAGATAGATAGATAGATAGATAGATAGATAGATAGATAGATAGATAGATAGATAGATAGATAGATAGATAGATAGATAGATAGATAGATAGATAGATAGATAGATAGATAGATAGATAGATACTTTATTAATCCCAGGGGGAAATTCACAAAAAATATTTTAAAAAATCCATGCCCACGTTGTAAAAGTAAGTGTGTCCGGGGAACGAATCCACATAGAATAAAGTGATAGGAGTGATCATTAAAAAAGAGAAAAATAAAAGTAGAAAAATAAAGTCGTACACGGTGCTGCTGAAAAGGCTGCCACTCTCGGCGGCGCCTGAGTCATATATGAGTATAGATATAGATATATATATAGATCAGTGTGACATCACAGAACTGAGTATACACTATAACTGACCCTGTTGGGATCCAGGGGTGTCACCAGGGGGCGCTGCAGTGGTTCCTGAGCCCATATGGGTAGTTCTTCCACCACACCTGGAAGTGCAGCAGGAAATGGGTCATCAAACACCTGGAGCACTTCCAGGCGGGCTATAAAAGGAGCCAGCAGCCACCACTCCAGGAGCCAGAGTCGGGAGGAGAGGGACTAAGCTTGCTGGAGAGAAGTGGAGGAGAAAAAGTATTGTGGTGATTGTGCTTTGGGACTGTGTTGTGCCTGTGGGAACAGGGAAGGCGTTGCCCACAGGTGAAGAAAAATAAAACATTTATTTGTTTTATAAGTGTGTCTCAAGTACTTGTCTGTGTTGGGTCAGGCATTGATATAGCGCCTTTGTTACAATATATATATATATATATATATATATATATATATATACGAGGGGGGACCCAAAAATAACTTGAAATATTTTAAAAACATGTTTAATTTAATTTTCTGTACAAACTACAATTAGTCTCCTTCAAAGCATTGGCGGAAATACACTTATCTAACCGTTTGTTCCATTGTTCGAAACATTCTTTAAATTTGTCTGAAGTAATGCCCCTTAATGCTCTGGTCGTTTCTTGTTTTACCTCTTCGACGTCAGCAAAATGCCTTCCTTTCAAGTCTTTTTTCATCCGAGTGAACAAAAAGAAATCACACGGAGCTAAATCCTGTGAGTAGGGTGGGTGGTTCAGGGTTGTTTACCGTTTCAATAACAATAGTTTCTGCAACACTTTTTTCAAGAAGAAAACAAAATTTCACTGCTGCACGTTGCTCACGATAATCAGCCATCGTAAAAAAACGACGCTTGCACAAAACTACTTTTACAAAAAAATTCACTGAACACAAGCACAACCTTCCAAGACTGATGGCACTTGGCAGACTGACTTGTGAGGAGTGTAACTAGATCGCCCTAGCGGCCCAACCATGTACTACAAGTACCAACCTAACAACAACAAAATTCGGTTATTTTTGGGTCCCCCCCTCGTATATATATATATATATATATATATATATATATATATATATATATATATATATATATATATATATATACATATATATATATATATATATATATATATATATATATATTGTGAGCACAGGTCCAAACACCATTAGACAAACTCCACTTCTTTATAAAAAACATGTTTATTTTACTAAATAAAATCCCACACAACACAGTGCTCCCAGCACCAATCACCTTCCACACGGACCTTTCTCTTAATGTCTGTGGGCCACCTTTCCTCTCCTCACGGGAGCTTCGTCCTGCTCCCGCTCCCGACTCTAGCTCCCCAACTGTAGGAAGGCGGCCCCTTTTATATCCACCTGGGTGTGCTCCAGGTGCTTGCTGATGTTCTTCCAGCGGCACTTCCTGGTGTCGTGGAAGTGCTGCATGAGCACCCAGAAGCACTCCGGGTGCCGGTGGAAGGATCTTCCCCCACCTTCCCAGGTGTGGCAGAAGTGCAGCTCTCCCGGGCTTTAGGAGACTTGGGGCGAACCGTGGTGGCAGCCACAGGCCCCAACAGGTTTGTGTCTCCTTGCTCCATTTCTTTGTTATGCAGGGCGGTTGCCCCCCTCGTGGCACGGGGGACGTACTGACTGCCTCCCCGTCCTTCCAGGCATCCCGGCTGGGTCTGGCCGCCAGCCTCCTGTGACAATATATATTTATATAGTTCAAGGAAGAAATGTTGGGCCATTCCATTTAATCCTTTAAAAACATAAAATAAAATAAACACGCAATGGCACTGCAGAATAGAAAACACAGGTGGTTGCCTTCCCTCTGTGATTATTGTTGCTCATCTGAGAGTGTCCTTCCTTTTTGTGGATCTTCATCTCTCATAGGTTAGCTCAAGTCAAGTCAAGAAAGTTAGACATCTCCCTCTGGGGATGCATAGCTTTATAGGAAATGCCTCACAAGGGGTGGACTCAGTTGCCATCAGTGGGAGCTTTTTCTGAGCTGTGGAGGCAGGAATGGAGGCTCCTAAGTGATTTTAGTTCAGTTCAAGATTCCATTGAAATTCATTTAAGCAATGAAACTAACTACCTTGTAGCAAAATGTAGTTTATACTCGCTTTTTCTCTCTGTGTTGGTTTAATGGTCATTTTCTGGGTTTAGTCAGGTAGGCCGGTTACCCCCAGATGTTTTGAGCAGTAGTTTTTATGGTCAGATGCTATGCCTGATGCCCACCTCCTTTAGTCATCTCTTGCACCACACAAGAAGAACGGTAATGTTCCTCTAACTGTAGTTCACAAGGGGGAAAAATGTAGCCTATACACAACATCCATCCATCCATCCATCCATCCATCCATTGTCTCCCGCTTATCCGAGGTCGGGTCGCGGGGGCAGCAGCTTGAGCAGAGATGCCCAGACTTCCCTCTCCCCGGCCACTTCTTCTAGCTGTTCCGGGAGAATCCCAAGGCGTTCCCAGGCCAGTCGAGAGACATAGTCCCTCCAACGTGTCCTGGGTCTTCCCTGGGGCCTCCTCCCAGTTGGACGTGCCCGGAACACCTCACCAGGGAGGCGTCCAGGAGGCATCCTGATCAGATGCCCAAGCCACCTCATCTGACTCCTCTCGATGCGGAGGAGCAGCGGCTCTACTCTGAGCCCCTCCCGGATGACTGAGCTTCTCACCCTATCTTTAAGGGAAAGCCCAGACACCCTGCGGAGGAAACTCATTTCAGCCGCTTGTATTCGCGATCTCGTTCTTTCGGTCACTACCCATAGTTCATGACCATAGGTGAGGGTAGGAACATAGATTGACTGGTAAATTGAGAGCTTCGTCTTGCGGCTCAGCTCCTTTTTCACCACGACACACCGATGCTGCGCCCCCATTACTGCGGACGCCGCACCGATCCGCCTGTCGATCTCACGCTCCATTCTTCCCTCACTCGTGAACAAGATCCCGAGATACTTGAACTCCTCCACTTGAGGCAGGATCTCGCTACCAACCCTGAGAGGGCACTCCACCCTTTTCCGGCTGAGGACCATGGTCTCGGATTTGGAGGTGCTGATTCTCATCCCAGCCGCTTCACACTCAGCTGCGAACCGATCCAGAGAGAGCTGAAGATCACGGCCTGATGAAGCAAACAGGACAACATCATCTGCAAAAAGCAGTGACCCAATCCTGAGCCCACCAAACCGGACCCCCTCAACGCCCTGGCTGCGCCTAGAAATTCTGTCCATAAAAGTTATGAACAGAATCGGTGACAAAGGGCAGCCCTGGCGGAGTCCAACTCTCACTGGAAACGGGTTCGACTTACTGCCGGCAATGCGGACCAAGCTTTGGCACCGATCGTACAGGGACCGAACAACCCTTATCAGGGGGGCTGGTACCCCATACTCTCGGAGTACCCCCCACAGGATTCCCCGAGGGACACGGTCGAATGCCTTTTCCAAGTCCACAAAACACATGTAGACTGGTTGGGCAAACTCCCATGCACCCTCCAGGACCCTGCTAAGGGTATAGAGCTGGTCCACTGTTCCGCGACCAGGACGAAAACCACACTGTTCCTCCTGAATCCGAGGCTCGACTATCCGACGGACCCTCCTCTCCAGGACCCCTGAATAGACTTTTCCAGGGAGGCTGAGGAGTGTGATCCCTCTGTAGTTGGAACACACCCTCCGATCCCCCTTCTTAAAGAGGGGGATCACCACCCCGGTCTGCCAATCCAGAGGCACTGTCCCTGATGTCCATGCGATGTTGCAGAGGCGTGTCAACCAAGACAGTCCTACAACATCCAGAGCCTTGAGGAACTCTGGGCGTATCTCATCCACCCCCGGGGCCCTGCCACCAAGGAGTTTTTTGACCACCTCGGTGACCTCAGTCCCAGAGATGGGGGAGCCCACCTCTGAGTCCCCAGGCTCTGCTTCCTCATTGGAAGGCATGTTAATGGGATTGAGGAGGTCTTCGAAGTACTCCCCCCACCGACCCACAACGTCCCGAGTCGAGGTCAGCAGCGCACCATCCCCACCATATACAGTGTTGACACTGCACTGCTTCCCCTTCCTGAGATGCCGGATGGTGGACCAGAATCTCCTCGAAGCCGTCCGAAAGTCGTTCTCCATGGCCTCCCCAAACTCCTCCCACGCCCGAGTTTTTGCCTCAGCAACCACCAAAGCCGCATTCCGCTTGGCCTGCCGGTACCTATCAGCTGCCTCCAGGGTCCCACAGGACAAAAGGGTCCTGTAGGACTCCTTCTTCAGCTTGACGGCATCCTTCACCACCGGTGTCCACCAACGGGTTCGGGGATTGCCGCCACGACAGGCACCGACCACCTTACGGCCACAGCTCCGGTCAGCCGCCTCAACAATAGAGGCACAGAACATGGCCCATTCGGACTCAATGTCCCCCACCTCCCTCGGGACATGGTCGAAGTTCTGCCGGAGGTGGGAGTTGAAGCTACTTCTGACAGGGGGCTCTGCCAGACGTTCCCAGCAGACCCTCACAACACGTTTGGGCCTACCACGCCTGACCGGCATCCTCCCCCACCATCGAAGCCAACTCACCACCAGGTGGTGATCAGTTGACAGCTCCGCCCCTCTCTTCACCCGAGTGTCCAAGACATGTGGCCGCAAGTCCGACGACACGACCACAAAGTCGATCATCGAACTGGGGGCCTAGGGTGTCCTGGTGCCAAGTGCACATATGAACACCCCTATGCTTGAACATGGTGTTCGTTATGGACAATCCGTGACGAGCACAGAAGTCCAATAACAAAACACCGCTCGGGTTCAGATCGGGGGGGGCCATTCCTCCCAATCACGCCCTTCCAGGTCTCACTGTCATTGCCCACGTGAGCATTGAAGTCTCCCAGCAGAACGAGGGAGTCCCCAGAAGGTATGCCCTCTAGCACCCCCTCCAGGGACTCCAAAAAGGGTGGGTACTCCGAACTGCTGTTCGGTGCATACGCACAAACAACAGTTAGGACCCGTCCCCCCACCCGAAGGCGAAGGGAGGCTACCCTCTCGTCCACCAGGGTAAACCCCAATGTACAGGCTCCAAGTCGGGGGGCAATAAGTATACCCACACCCGCTCGGCGCCTGAAATTTCCCATGGGCTCACCACCTATGGGAGGGGCCAAGGAGGTCGGGTGCAGTGTGAGTTGGGTGGTGGCCAAAGGCGGGGACCTTGGCGGTCCGATCCTCGGCTACAGAAGCTGGCTCTTGGGACGTGGAATGTCACCTCTCTATACACAACATAAAGTAAATTATTATGGAAAATTGGAAAGGAGCAATATCTAAATGACAAATAGCAGAACACTAATTAGCTTATATTAGATAAACTTTATTAATCCCCCAAGGCATAGATTGAACAAGGAAATGAAAGCATTGTCTAGGGATTGGTACAGGCCTGGTGACATGGCTCATTGTGTTTTTGGAATCATCAGTTAAAAAAAGGGCAGACTATGACCATAAACTATGACCACTGCATGGTCAGCAACAGTGCTTGGGTGCCCCAAGGCATTCAAATAATTCTTATTTGATATTAAGAGGCCTACTCTATGCCAATTAAACTTTCCTGACACCAGTACACTATCCCCACCAAGTTATAGTACTGAAACCATCCAGGAAGGATTCATTGATTCACACTGTCAGACTAGGAAACATATTTCAAATTTACAGTTTTGTTGACTACATGCCTAATACAATTTCGCCTTCTTGCCATTAGGTAACAGGAGTGGAACACTGAATGTTGTTGTGCTGTTGTCTTGTTCAAGGTCCAAAGCCCTGTTCATTCAGAGATGCCATTCTGCACAGCTCTATTGTGAAGAGCCATTGTTTGTTCCCTTTCTGTTAGCTTTAATGAGTCTGGACCTTCTCCGTTCAGTTTTTTCATTGACAAAGTGTTTCTACCCACACAACTGATTCCAGCTGTTTTTTGCTTTTTTTTGTTGATTTGGTTTTTTTTTTTGTTTTGTTTCATTTATCACAGCACTATCTGTAAACCAAAGAGACCATCAAGCCTGAACATCCCAGTAGAGCAGCTGTTTATGGGATTCTGAAGCCACCATGACTGGCACCAGCCAAACATCAATGGTGAAATTCACATAGACCATACATGTTAGCCCTACAAATGTTTGGCTGAACAACATCTACACTTCTAAAGCATATCAGAATGCTATATATATATATATATATTGAGTTGGCTGTTTGGAGGAGTAGAAGAGTGTATTTGGGTTAAGGAACAAATGTCCCCAATATGTTTATATTACATTTTGATTTTTTTTTTCACAATACAATTTAAATTGCACATTTGAAAAACCTATGTCACTTTTTTAATGTTTGGTAAACTACATGTAACTGTGCCATCTATGTAAATAAAATAGGTTTCATTAATATATCCTCTTTTGCTTTGGAAATCATTCTGAGAACTTTGAGTTGAAAGAGTTTTGCAAGCAGGGTGTAAATCAATTTAACATTTTTGACTGCAATATTACTTGAGGTTTTAAGATTTCCTGTAAAAACAAACACCATATCATCAATTATTTCTATCAAACTGGAATGATAAGTTGCTATATATTTTATAAAATATAAATATTCTTAGTGGATAGTGCTGCAACGTCATATACCTAGAATTATGAATCCCCATCCAATGCCGTTTACTGTTTGTGTGGAGTTTGAACCTTCCCTCCATCCTTCTCTCCATATCTGTATGAGGTTCTGCCCTGGTACTTGAGTTTCCATTCCAACAGAAGAGCTCAGTAGCTTTAACTTCAGCATTGTCATAGGATGCTATCTTTACCAAAAGTTAGAATGTAAAATCTCTGTTCGCAAGATCTGCCTCAGTCAATTGTATGTGATATTATTGTGAAGTGAAAGCATTTAGGAGCAACAAAAGCTCAACCACAAAGTGGTAGACTACACAAACTCACAGAGTGGGAACACTGAGCCGATAAATTCACCTGTCCTCTATTTCATAACTCACAACACCCTATGGGATCAATATTAGCACAAGAACAAAGTATCAGTGGCCTTACGAAATGGGATGTTCATGGTCAAGCCAGCTGCACACAAGCCTAAAATGACTATGTGCAATGCCAAGTGTTGGCTGGTGTGGTGTAAAGCACACCGCTTTGGACTCAGAAGCAGTGGAAGCATGTTGTCTCTAGTGATGAATCACACTTCACTGTCTATCAGTCTGACAGCTGAATCTGGGTTTGGTGGATGCAAGGAGAACCTCCTGGACTGCATAGTGCCAGCTGTAAAGTTTGGTGAAGGAGGATAAAGGGCAGAGTTTGTGCTAGGCTCCTTGGTTCCAGTGAAGGGTTTGGGTAACGCTACAGCATACAAAAAACATTTTTGACAATTGTGTACTTTCAACTTTGTGCCAACAGTTTAGTGGAACACCCTTTTCTGTTGTAGCACGATGTGCCCTTATGCATAAAACCTGTTCACAGAGATATGGTTTGATGAGTTTGATGTGAAGGAACTCAATTGGCTTGCATTGACCTCAACCCTATTGATCACCTATGGGATGAACTGGAATGCTGATGTAAGCCAGGTCTCCTCATCCAGCATCAGTACCTGACCTGATAAATGCTCTTTTGGAATAAATGGGCACAAATTCCAACAGATGCAATCCAAAATCTTGTGGGAAAGCCTTCCTAGAAGAGTGGAGGCTGTTAAAGCCACAAAGAAGTGGCCAACACCATATTGATGCCCATGGATTTGGAGTGGGATGTCCAACAAACTCAAATAGGTGTGGTTAGGTGTCCACAAAATTTTAGCCATATAAAGTATCTTCTATTTCCTAAAACTAAGGAAACATTTCTTTGTGTGGAACTATGTAGAGTTCTTTTAGAATTTGTCAAGAATTCATCAATGTTGTTTAAAAATACGTCTGCCAGGCCGTTATCACCACTTCTGCTAATCTCCTGTTTTAATCAATATGAGGATGTATAACAGCATTTTTTATTATTAATAATTAGCTCTCTGTTTCATCTAAGGGTGAGGTTTTTAGTGTGGCTTAGGATTCACCAATCTTAACTCTTTCTGTTACAGATGGAATATGATTTTATTTCTGGTTGGACCAACTTTTTCCTTTTTGTTTTAATAATTTATACACTAGACGTGAAAATTCAAGTAATTTGTTTAGGTTTATTTGCACCAAGAAATTATGATTTTTGAGGTGTTTTTTTTTAATTTGTTTATTTCTTATTTGTATCACGGTTGAAAATATGCTTTTTGATTTAGGTACTGTTTTTTTGTTTTAATTTTTCTTTTTATGAAAGCAATTCTGTATTACTGAAAAAAAGTAAACAAACTAAATGGGATTAAATGAGGTTGAGGTTAATTGCTCCTGTTTTCTGAAGCTTCATGCCACCCATTAGTTGGTCTGTTTCCCCTTCTAACAGTTTTAAAGCTAACTTTGGTGTTATTAATTATGAAATTTACCAGTTCATCAGTCTATTGGATTGAGCAGGTGATTAGTCTTCTTTTGGCACTTTAAGTATAGCGTAGGGTTTTTTTTCTGTGGACAGGAGTGTTGCATATCGTCCACAAGAAAATGAACTCGAGGTTTTCTGTTTTTTTAAGAATGAATATGAAAATGCAAGCTAATGCATTATTTGTGGGCCGAAAACTCCATGTACTGAATAAAAATGTTAATACAATTCTAGCAGAACACAAACTAGGAGATGATTTACCTTTTTGAGTAAGGTGACCTGCTTTCTGCACATTTATTTCAGTTTGTCTGTGTGCTGCTTTTTTACAGCAACATGATGATGTGGTTGCTGTCTCCATGCACAGTTGTGTTCACTGGCATTATGGGGAGACATTTTAAAAATAACTAACAATAATTAAAAGTAATATGACTCTTGATATATGTTAGTGTTATTTTTCTTTGTAGAGCGCAGGGTAGGTGGGACACGGCTAAAGAGCATTTGCCTACAAGGACCTGGGAGGCAGCCTCTCCACTATTAAAGTCCATAGCCCAGGGTATATGGCCACCAGTCCATTTCTGGAAGGGTTGTCATTTGGATCCATTTATTAAGCTGGAAAAAGATAGAATAGATGGTGTTATCACTGACCCAAAACGAACAGTGAGAGGCGTAACTCACAGCAGGCAGACCGTGCACAAGACAGTTGAGAGGACATGCAACTTCAACAAAGCACACTTAAGAAATGTACAGTATATCCAAAATATTACCAGCATATCACCCCAAGGAGTGTAATATTCTGCATCACTGTTACATTCCAATAAAAGGTGCTTACCACCTGCTAATGCACTCCCACTGTTCACCACAGTGATCAGTGCTCCTCCTGCCATCTTACTTGTAGAGACTGAAATAAAAGTAGTTCAGTGCTGGATTAAAGAAACAGAGGAAAAACTGCTGGACTGATTCAGTTGTGTAAGCTTGGATATGTTTAGAGACCCCTCATCAAATCTGAATGAGTAGTAAGACGTAGTAAAGGGATTGATCAAAAAATGTATGAATAACTGTGCACCTACAAAGATGATCTGCATATTTCCTAATAAGAAACCACTGATATCAGGAATTTACTAGCAATACATTTTGGAATGGTGACATAAAAACATACAAGAAATGCAGACACAAACTCAAAAAAGAAATTAAACAAGCGAAATTCCAATTTTAGAGTAAACTAGAGATGGAATTTAGCAATTGCAACAGTTCATCCAAACGTTATTAGTAATGCTTGCCTACTATAAATTAAATCTTAATCCAGTATCATCTTTATGTTCCCTTCTAGATCAACATAATACTTTTTAGGCAGTTTTAAAGTCAAAAACAAACAGTCTACCATTTGACTTCTGGAAGCACAACATGATTCACCTTTTTCTGTTTCAGGACTTGAATATAAATAGGATGGGATTAATTCCCTTAACTGGCCTGGAGGCCACTGTAACAGAACAATTTTTGCTTTATGTCAAATCAATATGCCTCCCTGAACCAGTAGATGGCAGCATCCCTGGGCTTTGAGACCCATCCAGATACTTACAGGGAATCATGGGACTTGTAGTGCAGTGAGGCAGCCCTGCCTGGGTCTGTGAGTGCCACCAGTGAGAGCTACAAGGAGTTACGATCTCTACTTTAGGAAAATTCAAATTGACCTGGAAGTACTTCCATTGGGCTATGCCTTGGCACCAGAAGTACTCCCAGGTCCAGGATAAGAGGAGCAGCTAGAGCTCATTTCATTAAGTCGGAGACAGAAGCCAGAGGGCAACACTTGTGGGAGGAAGAGGAGTTTGAGGAAGGAGAAGTGAGAATAGAGAGAAGTCATTGTCCATTGTGATTGTCTAATTGTAAAATGTATTTGGAAGAATAAATATCCTTTATTTGAATCTGTGACTTTGTACGTGCCAGTTGTGTCCGGGGTTTGGGGCTTGAGAGTGTCCCATGTCTTCCACAATGTCCATGGAACATCTGATCTAGATGAAAATTTGGAGTGTTTTTAAAATCTGCAATGACCAATTAGATGATATCTTCAGTGACATTTTGAATGTTTCACTAAAATAATTTGTTGCTCCCACACAGCTTTAAAAGCATAATTCTCTCTATACCTAAACAAACAGAAGTGGACTTTCTGTCTGGATAAGAGAAACATTTATGTCATTGTCCTATTTGCAGATTACAGATGATTATTTAAAATTGTTCTATAATCAAAATTGACCACCAAATTTCTAAATTTGGAATTCAATGTTATCTTCTCCAACTTGATTTTGAACATCCTAACCATCAGACTTCAGCATGTGTGGATAGGCAGTGTCACACTCTCCATGCTGACCTTTTAATAGAGGCACTCCACAGAACAGTGTGCGGCCTGGCATACTTAGTGCCATTTTCCTTAACCGGATGTTGGACTTCCTTAGGAACAGACCTCAGCCATCCTTAACTCAGCTACTCTACTTCTGTTCTCCTTGTTTATTTCTAAATTTGAAGCTAGACACATAGCTAACTCCTCATTAAATTTGCTGATGACACCATCATCAACAGTGATGGGAAGGCTTACAGAGAAGCACTTCCGGGTCATATGGAAGTCCATCACAGCAGGGAGCTTGTCTCCCTGTAGCGCCCTCTTGCAGTACCCAGTGACCCCAGCAGGGCTACTTTGCCAGACTACATCTCCCTGCATGCCCTGCTGGCTTTCCACTGGGCACCGATATCTGGGGCTGCTGCCATCTAGTGTGCTGGGGAAGTAAAAAACCTCCAGTGATATTTTTCCCTTTCAATGGGCTGTTCGTCCATCCCTTCTGGTTCTTCCTTCCAGGTCTGCTCCCTTTCTCCTTCTTTCTGCTTATCTGTCTGTTAGGAGTCTCCCGTCCGGGAAAGGAACTAGCTCCTGTCCTGGCTGGGATGTCCGTCTAGCCCATGTGGCATCTACAATATATAGTATATATAGTGACATATGGGGAGAAAAACATTGCACTTTAATTCTCTAGACAAGGTTTAGGTTCAAATAAAAGGATGAACTGCATGCTGAGTGTCTTAAAATGCAATACTCATATTACACAGAACAAAAAGTCCTTAGTGTCTGTCTTGATAATGTAATTAGCTGCCCCAGACTACATGGCTTCTGTCTTTCTGCTCAGATTCAGACATGATGCCCCTGCCCCTCTCTAGCAGGGCAGTTCAGAAGGTGATGCTTTTGAATTTTATTAAGTCTGAAACTACCACCACAATACTACTTTTTTAAAAAAAAAACAAAGACATTAATCTCCACCTTTCATCCACAGTGCCCTGAAGTTTTTTAACAGAAACTTTTGAAAACGCTCTCCAGAGCCATATACTTGTGAAAATGCAGATTTGGCATTACAAAGTGAATGGGTGAAAATGTAGACTTTTAAAAATGCAGACTTTAATCGTGTTCTCGTTTGTTTGTGCTTATTACATGCACTTCTGTGACAGATTCCTGCTCATCACAACCTCTCATTCCCTGACTGGTTACCCTTCTTGGAAGAAAACCGCATTCCAACATAGCGAACACCGAAGAGTTGCTTTCCATGGTGCTTGTTCTCCTGCTTACCTGTATGCATCTAAATTGTGTTTTGTGCAGTTTGAAGGCTGCATACGTGTGCAACAGGCACAAAATTTACTGGTTTTCTGTAGATTTGCAATAAGTCCAGTGGCTGGCAGCTTTACTGACCCTTCAGGGATTTTTCTACTGATGCGTGAATGGTCAGTGTTGACGATTGCCTCCATCATATGCGTTTTAGGTCATCTTAGTGTGGATGGAGATAATTTCATAAACAACGTGAAAACGCTAGTGTGGACACAGATCGTTTTAGTTTAATAATGCCATTTTTTTAAATGAAAATATAATAATGTGGATGTAACCTGTGAAGGCTATAATGGAAGTTGAGCTTTATTGAAGATTAATTAAATTTTCTCATCTGTTTTACTTGTTGCTGAAAAACTCTAATTCTCTTCCTAGCACTTGAAGAATAAAGTGTGTTTTTTAAAAGAACTGTTTACTAGTTTAATATGTGCAACAAATGGCTGAGAATACAAAAGTACAGGGAACCCTGAGCAATTTCACTATGAATTTGTAGATTTTATTTTTTTTTACACGTGTTTACTCAAGTTATTTATGCCAATTATATTTTTTGCATTGGGTAATAAGCATTTCTGAAGACGTCACAGCTGCTTGCATTTCTAAGTCATCAGTAGTACTAGGGTGTTGTACCGTGTTAGCCATTATGAATGTAGAGAAAAGCCAAGCAAAATGACACCTTTTATTGGCTAACTAAAAAGATTACAATATGCAAGCTTTCGAGGCAACTCAGGCCCCTTCTTCAGGCAAGATGTAAGGGGCCTGAGTTGCCTCGAAAGCTTGTATATTGTAATCTTTTTAGTTAGCCAATAAAAGGTGTCATTCTGCTTGGCTTTTCTCTAAGTCATCAGTATAGGTTTTTTAGAATTACAGTATATACCAAACTATGCTTTGGATGAAAATATACAGAAAAGCAGGTAAAGCAAAATTCAGTTCATTTTGTGAAAAAAAAAATAAAGCAGTTTCTTCTTCTCTGGACCTCCATTACAACAGAACAGATCAGTGAACCACAGCTTGCATTTCTAATGGAGGACACCCCTCCCAGCTCTTTACTTGGTCATGCGAGTTGAAGACAAACACTTACTGCGATGAAGTTTACTTTGGAAAGGTTTTACACTGCTGTTATCATTTTCGATTGTTTTCTTTGTCTCTGAAGTGTGGTGGCTTGTTTTCATTGCCTGTTTTCACAGCTGTAATCAAAAGAAGACGCATTAAGCTTTCTCGTAGTTCTGGAGATGATAAGCACTGTGCTTTCTTGTGATTTTTGATTTGAGGTGATTCACTGTAAATGTACATCAAAGGATATGTTGCTGGATCATTTTGGTCCCATTATGTGCTGCAGGCATCTTTATTCCTAAGGGTGATTTGAGTGCTTTGACTTGATGCATCTTTGTGAGAAATATTCTTCAAGATTTTATAAACCTTCATTAGCTTTCTTTCTTAGGATTAACAATTTAAAAGGCTCTTTAGAGGATTGCTTAGTAAAAGCCAATGCACTGTCTAATGCAGAAAAATTGTGGAAAAAGCTATTATGCCTAACATTCTCTGTGCAGTGAATAATAGCATAAAGGGAAAAAAATCACAAAGTTGCAATTTTATATTAAGGCCTAATCATTAATTATTTGGATTTCCTAACAAAAAGATATTACATAGAGCAGTTGACAACATTCCATCAGGAAAGGTCTCCACTTTGCTTTCTGAAGGAATTGTAGTGTAATATAATAGGACATTTGAGTGTTATCTAACAGATCGTCGTGCCTGTCTTTTACATTCTCTGTTGCTCACATTAACAGTTCTTAACACTTATTCATTGATCTCTTTGGTAGGCAAGATACTTGAGATTAGATGGACATAGATGTTACATTGATTTTTTTTTTTTTTTTGCTTCATGCAACTGTTATGATTAGAAAGTACAGTGCTATTTGCCAATTGTCTGTGCCTGCTTTATAAAACACAAGAGAGTAAAGGTTAAGATACTTTAAAATTTGAAAACAAGAACATTGCTATTTAACTACCCAATTTTCTCTCGTCTGGTCTGTGAAAAGATAAGGGAAAACTTTGCCCTGAAGACAAAAGCAGCAGGTTTTTAAGAAAGATACTGTACTTTATTTAAGCTTGTTTTACATTTCATTCAAAACCAGGGCAGTATGGTGTCACACTTGTTAGCACTGCTGCCTCATGGACCCAATGTCCTGGATTAATGTCAATAAATGTAAAGTATTACACGTAGGAAGTCAAAATATTCAGTTTGAGTACACAATGGGAGGTCTGTAAATTGAAAGTAAACCTCATGAAAAGGATTTAGGAGACGTAGTGGACTCGACACTATAAGCTTTCAGACAGTGTTCAGAAGCCATTAAGAAGGCAAACAGAATGTTAGGTTATATAGAATGATGTGTAGAGTCAGGGCTGTCTTAACGCATGGGTACGCTGGGCAGTTGCCTGGGGGCCCCATGACCACAGGGGCCCCATGCTAATCTATGTATGTTGTGACTTGCTGAGTGGTTGTGTGAGTAGAGGCTCCAGTGCACTGCTTTGCCGGGGGGCCTATAATGCTTTTAAGATGGCCCTGTGTGGAGTACAAGGCCAAGGAGGTTATGCTCAACCTTTATAACGCACAAGTGAGGCCTCATCTGGAGTACTGTGTGCTGTTTTGGTCTCCAGGCTACAAAAAAGGACAAAGCAAAGCTAGAAAAGAGTGACTACAACAACAACAATGTTTATTTATATTGCACATTTTCATACAAATTATGTAGCTCAACATGCTTTACAAGATGACTAGGCTGATTCCAGGGCTACAGGGGATGAATTATGAAGAAAGATTAAAAGAGATGAGCAATGCAAGCAAAAGAAAATTAAAAAGTGATATGACTGAAGTGTTTAAAATTATGAAGGAAATTAGTACAGTGGATTGAGACTGTTATTTTAAAATGAGTTCATCAAGAACACGGGGACACAGTTGAAAACTTGTTAAGGGTAAATTTTACACAAACATTAGAAAGTTTTTCTTTACACAGAGGACCATAGACACTTGAAATAAAATAAAAGTAGTGCGGTAGACAGTAAGACTTTAGGGTCCTTTAAAACTAAACTTGATATTTTTTAGAAGAATTAAGCGGGTAGGACTGGTGAGCTTTGTTGGGCCTGAATGGCCTGTTCTCATCAAAT
Source organism: Erpetoichthys calabaricus (assembly GCF_900747795.2). Taxonomy (NCBI): domain Eukaryota; kingdom Metazoa; phylum Chordata; class Cladistia; order Polypteriformes; family Polypteridae; genus Erpetoichthys; species Erpetoichthys calabaricus. The sequence goes on along the minus strand of NC_041396.2, from coordinate 170,952,099 downwards.
TTTTCCTGATGTTTAAATCTTTTGCCTGGTTCTAGTTGCACTTCTAATACTTCTACTATGTCTGCATTGCTTATCCCCACATATCGTATGCTCATGAAAGACGTGAATTAAGTTACGCCCTTGTGTGGACTGGCTACAGGCCCAGGCTCTGCCTTGCATCCAATGCTGCTGGGTTAGGTTCCAGTACCCCATAGCAATAAACTGGATTAAATAGGTCAGAGAATGTTATGTATAGTAGCTTATAGATAAGTATATTATAGTCACAAAAGTAGATAAAATATGGTAGGGAAAGAATGAAAAATGTTCCTAATTTGCATCTTAAGTTTATACACAAAAATTAAACTTACACAACAAAGTCAAACTAGAAACAAGAAAAAAATGAGTTAAAAAAGAAAGCAGGGAGCCAAAAAAAGACAAAATCTAACAAAACAAAATAGAAAAAAAAAATAAAAGAAAGAAGGGAACACTTCCTTTTCCCCACTATATAAATCCTTATTCTAAAATATTATTAATTAAATCTTTCTATATGTTAAAAAAGCTTTGAAGAGATCCTCTAAGCAAGAATTTGATTTTTTCCTGTTTCAAATAATATAGAACATCAGTTACCCACTGACAAATAAATGTGATTGATGAATGATTTTAAGTTGAATGATTGAATGCTTTGCACATATGGAACTAGAGTGAATTCTGTGCACCGCTGCCTTGCACTCATTTTCTGAGATATAAAGTGAAAGTCTTCTCCCCACTGTACCATAGCATCTTTGAAAAGACATTTTTCTGAGATGTTTTTAATATATTGTTGAGATGCTATCTAAGCCTTCAAGACTAATCAGTAGGGCCCACAATTTACCGCTGCCCGCAGAATTTAATGCCACGCCGCGGAATTTAGGGATTTGCAGCGGTAAAACGCCACACCGTGGAATTAACCTAACTGCTGTGGAAAATACCAAATCTGAATGAAATCTCATCATTTGAGGCATATTGATATTACTATGATTAGTTTTGATTACTTCTTTAAGTTCTTTCTTTACCCTATTGCATCATCTCATTACGTCATTAGCCCTTCTGTTGGAAGAGTAAACATTAATTTTTTAAGTCGATTTATAGCATTGGTGGTACTTGTAGCAATTTTTAAATCGATTTATTGGCTGTGGTAACAATTTGACCTATCGTGTACTTTACAATCAATTAGGCTTATTTACATTTAGTAAAATTAATCTTTGAGTATGGTCAATAACAATAACAAGCAACGCAATAAAACTGCAGTGAATATTGGACAGGAACAGTGAGTTAAAGAATTTGGACAGGATAAATTCTACGCCGAAGGTGGTTTGCTGTGGTGCAAGACTTGTAATGAACCAGTCGATCATGTTAGATGACAGACTATAACTGATCATCTGGGGACAAAAAAGCACACAGAGCGTGCAAATAAACGACAACATGAGGCCACGAATGACCCCACAAGCAGCAAAAGACAAAGTACTATTACAGTATGCATTGAACGATCAACTGCTGCAACTGCTGCCAGAGATACGTTAGTGATGGAACTGGTTGAAGTGTTTATGGCAGCCAATATACCACTGGGGAAAGCTGACAACCCTACCATGCATAGTTTTATGCAGAAGAACCTGAAGGGCGGTGGTGGAATACCGCAGGCTAATACACTATACGTTACAAGAATTTTCAAGCAATAACAGGCTAATATAAAAGCGAAGCTAGGCGGACAGAATGTGGTCGTTATTGCCGATTAAACAACGGATGTTGTTGGACGTTATGCTGTGAATGTGCTTATTCAACCGCTCAATGCTTTTAAACCAGATGAATGCACAGCAATGTTAGTGAACACAGATTTTTTAACCGAAGTGAACAATGTAAGCATTGCGCAGCTAATTATCCGTACTCTGACTGAGGTTAATGTGCACTTCAATGACGTTGTAGCGTTTGTTAGGGATAATGCAGCTTATATGTGAAGCACTACGACTTTGTGATATACTGGCTGCTTTTGTCAAGGCCATATTCTCCAATGCATCAGGACGTTGTGCTAGATATCTTCATCATCTGCGACAAATGAAAGTTGAAAAGGCAGTCATGCCGCCAACTCCAGTCACCACAATATGGAACTCTTGGTTCGAGGCTGTGCTGTATCACGCTGAGTATCTAGACTATTATATCTCGTTCATTGCTACTGAAATTGAACACAGTGGAGCTACAGTCCAGTTAAAGAAGCTGTCAGTGTTGCTGCAAAGTACTGATAAACTTAACAAGCTGAGAGCTGAACTTGAATTTGCATCTGTTCACTGCCAGCCAATTATGAACACTCTGACTTCTTTTGAGGCACAGTCATTCATGGCCGTCGATGTCTACAGCAAAATGTCTGACCTACTGTCTTGCCTGAAATCGTCTGGATTTCCAATTGCAACCAGCAGCTGTGAAGATGCAAAAGCACAATGCTGCTGCTAAACTTGAACAATATTTTGTGGGAAGCAAACAGCCGGCAATAGACCTATTCAGATCTGTGAGAATATTTGATCCACGACAGCTACCACTCTTATTGAAGAATTTTGCTGATCATGCACAATCAGTGGCAACAATGATGGCTGCAGCAGATGAATGGCAAGCTTATCTGGACATAGCATCTCGTGAAGTAATTCCAGCTGCTTTCACTGCTTTTTGGCGTGCCTTAGAGGACAGACTGCCTCGCTTAGCAGCTCTTCATAAGTTTACATTGCGTTGCCGATCTCTTCTGTTGATATGGAACGTTCGTTCTCAAAATATGGATCGGTGTTGTCACCACTGCGATATTCTCTGTCACAAGAAAACCTAAGAGCTTACAGTGCCGTTTTCTTCAAAAATAAATAAACACTAACTTTAGAAACATTACTCGATAGTTTGTTGAGAATAATATTATGCCTACATATGTTTCAGCATCGTTTTCCTAAAGCAAATCTGTGGATTAAAATGTGCGGATGTGAACGCTTTGATATACCTATTTGATTAGTATTACGAATTATGATTGATTATTATTAAGGATTAAAAATAAGAAAAATTGCATTTATTTTGCTTGGGTTACGAATTATTCTTATGGAGTTCTGGTACTGCATTTGCCACGCCGCAGTATGCCGTGGAATTTAAAAAAAACATGCCGCGGAATTTACAATTTCTTGCCACAGTAAATCGTGGGCCCTACTAATCAGTATTGCCTCTGCAATACAAATGATTAGGAGGTATGGAAAATTGGGCAAGTTCCTTTTAGCAAAATTTCTGATTTGAAAGTAGTGGAAAAATTGTGCTGCTGGGCAGTTAACTTTGAAGCATAGTTGTTCGTAAGATGCAAAAACATTATCTATATGCAGTCCTTAAGTGTTTTAAATCCGGATGTTTTCCAAAGATTAAATACTGTGTAAAGTTTGAGAGGGTTAAAAAAGGTGATTACTGTATCTTGTAAAGGTGCAACAGATAAGAGCTTCTCTGCCTTGAAGTGCTTCCTGCATTGGTTCCATATTCTATGTGATTGATGGACAATTGGATTATAGGTATTTTGACAATAATTTGTATTTACTGGAGCACAAAGCAAGACATATAAAGAAGTACATCAGGATTTTATTTCTATTGCAGACCAGGTTTGTGTATATTCAACAATTTGTGTCTATGCCCAGGGGCCTCATGCATAACGGCGTGAGTAGAATTCACACAAAAACATGGCGTATGAACAAAAGCAGAAATGTGTGTACACACAAAAAATCATATGCATAAATCTGTGCGTATGCCAACTTCCACATCTTCCACTAGATAAATCCCGGTCAGTGTGAAAAGTAACGCACGTGCACCTGCCTGCTGCCCCACCCCAACCCCAAAAGGAAGGTTGATCGAGTGACACAGAGTGTCAGAGAAACTTGAAAGTTCAAGTTCACAAAGTCACACAGTGAACAAAATAAAAAAGAAGTTGTCAGATATCAAAGTTGCAGTGAAAAAGTGAGTCGTAGCCCCACCATCTGAGTGTCATATGGAAGCTTATTAGGGGTACAGAGAAAAGACAAATAATAGCACATAGCGGGGAAAAAAGCACGGAACTTTAATCTCAAAATTTCCACTTTAATCACAGTTTATTTTGTCATTAAAGTAGAACATCATAAACTTCATCTTAAAATCTTTAATTTACTAGTTTCTCAAATACCATTATAACTAAATTAGCACGTTAAATGCTTTGTATTATATGTGTTCTTCAATGTGCTCTATTTGTGTGAATCACTATGTGCTTCTTAAATGGGCTTCCTCTTCCTCTGACAGGACACAGAATCTATTACATTTGTGATATTACAGCTCTCTGAATAATTTAAATACTGAGACGTATACTTGATATCATTTTCATGATGATAGGAGTTAAAGCATGTTATTAAACATGGGAAAACCGTGGCGCAGTGATAGTGATGAACTGGCGCCCCGTCCAGAGATTGTTCCTGCCTCCCACAAGATGCTTGCTGCGCTGTGCGCGACCTTCGGTGAAATAATTTATTGCAGCAGTACTGTCTCTTTCAAACGTTCTAACCCCCAATTCCTGTCCTTCCTTTTCTTTCTCCAAGTACCCAATCGCCACACAATCAGCTCTGTAATAGATGTCAAGCCATCTTGAAGCTTAGAACGCCGATTCTTCAAAACTTTTAAGGAACATTGAAATATCTTCGTAGTACATGTTTAATTATTCTATCCTTCCAGTGTCGTGCCAGTCCCAGCAAGAATACAGCGTGAGGCAGGAACAATCCCTGAATGGGCACGAGCTTGTCACTAGCGCTGCGACACTGTGTCCTCACATGTTTAATTATTAACAATATAGATTATTTAAATGATCTGTATAATGTAAAAAAAACATATTTTGCTGCATTTCATCTTAAAAATGATATCATCAGCATATGTAAATACACGCTTTATAAAGTGGTTCAAGTTGTGCAATATTATAACTGTAGTGCAAGTTTACAGTGAGGTAATTGTACTTATAGGTACAAGCAGTTCTATAAGGAGCACTTGATGGACTGATTGAGTGCGTTTAGAGCACTTGGGATGACTCTATTTCTAAATCGCGAGATCCCTACAGGAAAGGCTTTGAAGCGTTTGCCATATGGAAGCAGTTCAAATAGCGCATGGCTGAGGCAGCATGTGCTTAATGCTGTATACCGATAATTCTCTTTCCAATCAGCTGCTTAAGAGCTGTGATTCCACACTCAGATACAGTGGGATAAACACTTGAGAGTAACAATGCTAAAGCAGCTATGGTATTTGGAATAGTTTGGCCATTTCATTGACCATTATATTGTTACAGGTTAATTACAATTAGATGCCTTAAACTAATAAACAATCCATCCATCCATCCATCCATTTTCCAACCCGCTGAATCCGAACACAGGGTCACGGGGGTCTGCTGGAGCCAATCCCAGCCAACACAGGGCACAGTGTATTTGATAAAGCCACGTTGGGGATGTGGATCTAAAAATGAAAGGGATACCACACTGGAACAAAAGCACTGCTGTGACACTGGGTGCCACCAGTTTGCAAAACCTTGCGTAGAAGAACCTTGTGGAGAAAACTTGCGTACAGCAGGCATTGAGCTGGCATGAAAATGTGCATGGCTTTATGCCAAATTTAGTTTTTATATATTGCGATGTGAGCGTGGAAACGGGCATATGCAACATTTTAAGGTCTTTATCGCTTGTATATTTGCCACCCAGTGGTAAAACTGAAAGTTAGGTAGTGCCATGCCACATTCTATTTTAGGTTGTTGTAGAGTCACCTTTAGGATAGGGGATGTCTTGAATTCCATAAATGAGGTTATAATTGAGTCTAATTTCTTAAAGAACAATTTGTTAATGTAATGTATATAGGGATGCTCTGAAATAGAAAAAGAAGCTTGGGAAGGATGTTCACCTTGGTAGTATTAATTCTCCCTGCTAATGTGAGATTGGGGATAGACCATCACATCTTGTTTGATTTTTTTCCATACTGATATCAAAATTGTTTTGAAAAAGATCTTTATATACTTGTGATATTTACTCCTACATATTTAAACTGTTCTGATAAAATGAAAAGGCAGATGTCCAGTCTAGTATTAATTATTATAATTAATTATTATGTGCTAGAGATTTCAAATTAATTGAGTCCAGATATTTTTTGAAATTCTGCTAGTGCATTAAGGACTACTGGTAAGGATGTTTGTTGGTCTGATATATACAGTACCATATCATTTGCATATAGTGTCACACACGTGCACTTAGGAGACTGTCAACAAGCCCAGAGGTGAGTGAAGTTATAACAGATGAAGGGTTGTTTGATGGTATTGATGCCTCTTTCTCTAAATTTCCAGAACCAAAGAAGAAAATAATCACTCACCAACAACAGTTCACATTCCAGAAAATGGCTGTCCATCCACTACTTCATCTTCCCCGTCACATCCGGCTTTTCTTGACGACATCACTTCTGGCTCCCCATTGACAACGTCACTTCCGGCTCCCGATGATGACGTCACTTTCCGGTCCTCCATTGATGACATCACTTCCGGCTTCCGATGATGATGCCACATCCGGTCCTCCATTGATGACGTCACTTCCCTTTTGATCATTAACAGCAGCCATGTTCTTGTATAAAAGCAACCCTCAATCCTCTGTATTTTGTCAACTGTTTTGAATTTTTTCTACATTTTGACCAATTTGCTAGCCACCACAGCAATATACGGGGGCCAATCCCCAACTCTTTATAGTTGTTTTGTGACTTTTTATCACAATAGTTATATTTTCTGTTAAAACTCTTCTCTGATAATCCCTTTTATTTGCAATGCATTTCAAAAGTGAATGGCCAATGGATCAAAGGCAATTGCAAAAAGCAATGGTGATAAAGAACATACTTGTCGAGCATCACACTTTAGTTTGAAGTAGTTTGAGGTCATGCTGTTAATACAGATTGAGACCTCTGAACTGGTATAAACTAATTTTATACATGCACATATATTTGGGCTAGACCCAAATTTGTGTAATGTGGTGATTTGGTAGTCCCATTCTACTCTGTCAAAGTCTTTTTCTGCATCCAAGTACTCCCCAGATTCCTAATGCAAGTCTTCTGAGGCCCCAGTGCCTCTAGTTCACATCTACTGTATTGTTATTTCTGCATATTTGGCTCTTTGTTGAAGTGCCACATATATTGCCAGAACTTGTCTAGTTTAGAAGTTACGTAATAACTACCAAAAAAAAACCAGACAACTATCACTTAGTAATTTTCTATATGAAATCCACTGTTTTCCTGTAAAGCTGGATGTGTTTGTTTTAAATTTAGAGAACTTAGTACTAAACCACAGGAACATGGCATAACATTTTCAAAGCCACTTAATTAAATTCATGCTTACCTGGGATAGAAGTATATCTAAGGGTAATCTGGTACAAGGAAGAAAATAACTCTCAGCTACTGTATATGCCAGTTCATTGCGAGGCTCAGTTTGGGTCCTTTACTGAACACCTACTTCCAGTGGTTTCACTATTTTCATATCATTGTCCCAGAAGAGGCAGGGCTTCACTGTGAGCTTCAGAACTCTGGATTAAAAAGGAGATGGAGTTAATGGCACCATCCCATCTCTATTCGGGTCTTATTACCTAACTTACTGGGGGCCTGGAAGATGTCTCCAAAGCGCATGACAAAAATATGCGACTAAGTATGTATGATAAGTTTTAAGGACATGAATATAAGCTTATTGGTTTATGTTTGAAATATGTTTTAAAGGATCAATTTGACAACTAATCAATTATTTACCATAATCCAACAAAAGGTCACATTTGTAATCCACACCACACTGAATTATTCAATATTTCACACCTTGTGCTTCTCTCTCTTTTTTTTTTGATATACTTTGTTAATTCCTATGGGGAAATTGTCTTTTAATGTGAACTTTCAGTGTCGAACTGCAGGCTCAGCCATTATAATAGCACCCCTGGAGTAATTTTCAGGTTAAGGGCCTTGTTCAATGGCCCAACAGAATAGGATTCTTTCTGGCAGTAATGGGATTTAAACCAGCAACCTTCCAGATATCAGCCCAATGTATTGAGCTTCATGGCAAACCTCATGTAAAACTAATGAATTAAGTCATTGCTACAGTAATAAATATCTAATCTAGCTGTTTGTATTCATAGATTAGCAATTATATTTTTATTCACTCCTTGGCTAGTAAAGTTGATCCTGTAGCATCAGCTCGGAGTGGTTTAGGTCAGCGGGGTCTCTGCATTAAGGTTAGGTGGGACACTGCCTGCTCAATCTCCCAGAAGATGGCACTGTTTTACAAATATTAAGTAAGTACTAAACTTGCCTCAATAATTTAAAATATTGTTAAAATATTTCCATTTCTCTTCTAGGAGCCTGAGCCCTTTTATGGGATTCATCGTCTGATTTTTCTGAGATGCAAATAAAGTGGTTCATGAACTGCACATCTCACTTTTTTGGCGAAGCTGCTATCATCACCATGAATCATGTACTATAATTTACTAATGTCCGATATGATTTAGCACTTCACTCATTGAAAAAAAATTTTTTAAACTTATGAATTTACATTTATGTTTATGCCTTGGATCTTTTGATATCTTTTTATTGGTTGTTCTACTTTATGTAGAAATAATCTGCCAACATATCTTCATTTTGTATGATTTTGTTATGATGTTTAATAGTAAGTTAATTTTAGATTCCAAAGTTATATTTCATAACAGAAAAAGTTATATAGCAACAGTTTGAATATTTTGAGATAATTTAATGTTTTTCCCTTGGTATATATTAAGATTGACTTTATATTGTGATGATTTACTTGTTATGATGACTATGCTTTTAATTGAGTGGTGTCCACAACAATGGCCAAACTAGATACAACTATAGAGGAAAATTTTTGAGGGATTTATTTTGGACATAATGGATACAATGAATAGAAACTTGTGCATTGTGTTTACCAGCTGCAGAATTCATTTTTGAACATTAAAACAAAGTGGCCAAAATAGAAGCAGAAACTGTATATAAGATGACCATCTGTTTAACGCTTGCATTATTGTTGATAATGAGTACCCCAACAAAACAGGCCTAACACCTTATTAGATATTATTTTTAGGATCTATAAATAACTTGCAAAAATTACAGATGAAGTATTGCAATACTGACTAATATGGAATAAAACTTTAAGTCTTTAAACCTTCAAGTAAAAGCTGTTTTTTATAGCACATCGTAGATGACAGAATTTGAATTTGAATCTAGAGACTGAGCTGTGATAAATATCTGCAGATGAACGAAACATCTGAATCCATGGAGAATACAAGCCGTGGACCTGGCTATCGACCAATTGACTACTGCACAACATACTCAAATTCCAGTCCAAGAGATCATGGGCTACTGTTGCTAACAACTCATCTGTGCTGGTGACCTTTGATGCCGAAAGATCATTGTGGCTCCAGAATCAGAGGACAGCCTGCCTGGCACCTAGAGCAGAGCCCCATTTAACAGATCAAGAGATCCAGATATTGATATCCTTTGCTTTGGGGTATTGGACCCCAAGATCTGATTCACACTTTTACTCTGTAGGGTTCTGTGTTCTTTACCAGAGCCCACTTTAATTGTCCTTAATTTGTTTTACAATTCATCTCCTTGTTTACAATGACAGTTGTTGACTAAGTACTTGAATTCTTGTTACCTTAGGAATCAGAATCACACCATTATATTTATTTTTCTGCAGCAACTTATTTCATGGAAAATTTAAACCATTGAGTTATGAAAGGTATAGGAGGAAAAGCTAATTATCTTCAGGCACAGCAAGGCAAATGATCTCCTTTTCATAAGCAACATGTATTTATTGAATATTTGTATCTATTTCTTTATTACTGGAAATATTGCACAATTATTATGAATTTAAATTGTTTTGGGTTTATCCTGTATAGCAATCGGGATAGTATAATTGAAGTTTGGAAAAGTGAGATTAGCATAATATGGTCAACACTTAAAAGCAATGTGTAATAGTAAATATTTTGGATAGACATTTTTAATAAGCCTATTGATACTTGGTGAGAAAAGAGCAGTCACCTTTAAGGATTAATGTTTGTATATAATTTGGACTGTTAATCAGAATTTAACACCTGGTTGCTAGCACTTATAACATTACATTACTAATTATCATATTAGCACTTGCAGCATTATCAGTTTAAAGTCAGTCCAATTTAAGCTTTCTTGAGTATTAATATTAACAATAATTGTTTTTCATGATGTATGTGAATTTTATGTAACAGTAATTGATACAGAAAGATTGAACAAATGTTAATATTAATGTATTTGGAACTTCGCATTAGGATTATATACAACATTAGGATACATATTGAATGATGGTGTTAGGATTAAACATGTTAAATTACATACAGAGTATAGTACACACCTTTTGAAGTATGTAGAACATGGCATAAGGGAAATGAAGTTTGTGGAATAATGCTTAACAGTGTTTTTAAGAACTGGGGTACTTAGGGCCAAGTAGACAGAAATGGTGGAAATACTGGGCAAATAATTAATACTATGTCTTAACATCAATAAAAAGCTTGGGTATAGCCCTTGAAATTTAAATACATAAGCCATCCATCCATCCATTTTCCAACCCGCTGAATCCGAACACAGGGTCACGGGGGTCTGCTGGAGCCAATCCCAGCCAACACAGGGCACAAGGCAGGGACCAATCCCAGGCAGGGTGCCAACCCACCGCAGGACACATACATAAGCCAGTGGCTGCATTAATGAGAGTATTGCTGACGTCTTCCAAAGGGAGAATTGACACCTACTTTCAGCATGATGACTGTTTGCTTTATGCAACAAAGGTAATAACCTAATTTACGAACATAGCTGGATGTAAATAGGGGCAACTTTGTGGATGAAAGCATGAGGATGCGAGCATGGTTGTTTGTAGAGGGATTCTATCTCTGTTATTGTTGTACACATCACTTACACCATAAACTAAAGACTTTTGAAGTTTTTCAGGTAAATACATGTGCTGTCTGTGTCACCACCAATGATAATATTATGTAAATAGTCTGATTATAGAAAATTCAGTGCTACATACATTTTCGTAAGTTAACACAGTTAATGTTTATTGGATAAGAAAGAAATCAAAATGCTAATTTAGATAAAAGCAAAGTATGTAGTTAAGTAGTTGGTTACCATGTTTTATCATATTTAGAAGTAGCGAAAAGTCAAGCAAAATGACACCTTTTATTGTCTAACTAAAAAGATTACAATAGATAGATATGCAACCTTTCAAGGCAACTCAGGCCCCTTCTTCAGGCCTTCATCTTCATCTTGCCTGTGATGTGATGTTTCGAATAATGGAAGAATCAACATATACACAAAATTACTGGTGGCTGTAGTTGATTGGTTAAGATGACAGAATTCTGCATCTTAAGAGTCAGATGATGTGATGTATTAGATAAGGTAATGGTAATAGAAAAGTATGAAAGGAAATTGTTTAATTGCTCACTCCATGGACTGAAACATTTGTATATATCTGTGTGTAAATAATCATTCTGCATTCTCATCTGGTCTCCATGAATGACTTTTTTAAAAATGGAGAACAGTTATGCAATTATTATAACATTATATCATCAATAGTGCTGAATGCCTAATATATTGTGAAATGCAAGGTCTCTCACTCTCTCATGTTTACTTATTCAAGATATACTAAAGGCCATCTCCTTCCTCAGATGCCCTTCAGCACCACTGCTGATTTGATCATCCACAGCTCCTTCCATGCAATTCCAATGATTATTTCTCTGCTGCATCTCCTGCCTGAACATTCGTACCCCATGCTCTGCTTCACACTTCTCACTTACGGCTAAAGGCAGCACCATCTGCACTTATACCAGCCCAAGACATCACAGAAGCCCAATGAGCCTATTATGACTTGGATGTTAGAGCCACCAAAGAATATTAGCTCATAAAGAAAGAAATATTTGCTGAGTATGGACTTACTGTAGACTCACAAGCAAAAAATTGTTGTGAGTGGCATTTCAATATGGAGAGGCCAATTAGGGCACAGGCCTTTGATTTCTGAGAAAAAGGGTTATCGAGATTACTGTATGTGATTTTTTAATTAATGCACTCCTTGAATGTCTTGCCAGATAAATACAGTGATAAGATGTGCAAGGTCGTGGAAAGTCTTGTTGAGACAAGCAAACACGACAGGGTAGCCATGCAAATGGAAAAACCCAAAGACAAGAGAAAGACAAGACAACCTTAAAAATCCAAACTGACCTATAGTGCACCTGATCTTGATTCTTGACAAAAAGAAAGGTTATTTCTGCCTGCAAGAAGTTACAAGTGTGGAAGAGAAGGACAAGCCAATGGATTGTAGATGGGCCAGAGAAAAATATATTATTGCATCTAATCCACTCACTTTACCTGAAAAGGGTGTGATTATAATAAATAAGCACCAAGTAATGGCTCTTATTGACTCCAGGAGTAACATAACCATTATTGCTTCCTGCTACATTTTACTTCTTCAATATACCAACCAAACAACAAGTCTTACCTGTATACATGGGGAACCCTGCTGGTACAAACCCACCCAATTTCTGATCATATTTCAAGGTATTTCCAAAACCATGTAGTTAGCAACACATCACGTGAAGTGATACTAGGGAGGTGCAGGTTGGAAAGAAAAGGCGAGGATAACATACAGTATCACGCCCAATACAAACTTGAAGCCTAGTCATGGATAACAATGAAGCTTCTTTTGTTGCTCTCATGCAATGTATGTCAACTTAGGGGGTGGGGAAAGGTGCTGCTACCCAATACATTGAGGATGACTTTTGCAGTGCAAGTGAAAACCCACCCTCAACCAGAACTGACATTGGCACCAAACCTTCTTCAGTTACTGCAGTCTCAGTATAAGAAACGTGTGCGTCTTTCCAACATCCATCCATCCATCCATCCATCCATCCTCTTCCGCTTATCCGAGGTCGGGTCGCGGGGGCAGCATCTTGAGCAGAGATGCCCAGACTTCCCTCTCCCCGGCCACTTCTTCTAGCTCTTCCGGGAGAATCCCAAGGCGTTCCCAGGCCAGCCGAGAGACATAGTCCCTCCAGCGTGTCCTGGGTCTTCCCCGGGGCCTCTTTCCAGTTAGACGTGCCCGGAACACCTCACCAGGGAGGCATCCAGATCAGATGTCCAAGCCACCTCATCTGACTCCTCTCGATGCAGAGGAGCAGCCCCTCCCGGATGACTGAGCTTCTCATCCTATCTTTAAGGGAAAGCCCAGACACCCTGCGGAGGAAACTCATTTCAGTCGCTTGTATTCGCGATCTCATTCTTTCGGTCACTATCCATAGCTCATGACCATAGGTGAGGGTAGGAACATAGATTGACTGGTAAATTGAGAGCTTCGTCTTGCGGCTCAGCTCCTTTTTCAACACGACAGACCGATGCAGAGCCCGCATTACTGCAGATGCCGCACCGATCCGCCTGTCGATCTCACGCTCCATTCTTCCCTCACTCGTGAACAAGACCCCGAGATACTTGAACTCCTCCACTTGGGGCAGGATCTCGCTACCAACCCTGAGAGGGCACTCTACCCTTTTCCGGCATGAAAAAATTCATGAGAAATGGAATCATGATTCCTTGAAAGTTGAATGAAATACAATGATATCAATTCACTGGAATACCACAAACCACCCAAACCAACGGGGTCACATTTTGAATTAATTAATGACTTATTTTGTTGATTAGCGGTTCAGAAAGGTAAACTGAGAAGCCAACTCCTTATTCCAAGATCATATCATTGTGACATCCCACAGTCATCTCCTGGTCACACACTCAAGATCAGATTAAACTTTGGAGAGGATAAAATTATGGTTCAGGTAGCCAGGAATGAATAAAGTGATTAATTGAAAATTTTCACTCTTTGCCCATAATTTCAGCTCCATCAGAGTCAAAATACAGAACAAGTTCCATTAATTTCCTTACCATTAATTTAATATCCTTTTTGAGTAGATAGGCAATTACATCATTAGCTTGCTTAAACAGTCCACTAGACAACATATTTTCCAGTTAAGGTGGTTTTTGCCACTCGATACCTTGAAGCTTTCCCTCTGAGGCAAGCTAATAATATGAATATCACCCAGGAAATTGTTGGTGTTTTTTCACATGTTGGTATCTCTAAGGAAGTCCCTATGGACCAAGGAACACTATTTACTTCAGATACGTTAAGGGAGGTTGCCAAACTGCTTTGCATAAAACATCTTAACATGTCTGCATATCATCTTCAAACCAGTGGTCTAGCTGAGCAGTTCAACCAAATTATCAAATAGATACTATAGAAAGTAGTCAAAAAGACAAATGAGACTGAGATCAACTTCTATTTCTCATTCTCTTTGCTTGCCAGGAAGTGCCACAAGTCTCTATGGGTTTCTTCCCTTTTGAATTATTATGTGGTCAGTAACCCAGGGGTTTATTGAATGTGATAAAACAAAGATGGGAAACTGAGGAACTTCCCTCCATAAATATTATTGAATATATCATACAGTTATGATAGATTTGGAAAAATTTGACTTATACTAAAAACAAAATTTAGAGCATGTTCAAAAACAGCATAGGCCAAAGGGAATTTCACCCAGGTGATTGTGATAAAGTTTTATTTCCTACTAGTCACTCTAAATTATTAGGTCAATGACAGGGCTCTACGAAGTTAAAGAAAGACATGGTTTAGTTGATTATTTAACTAATCAGCCAAGCAGAAGGCCCACCAAAAGCGTCTACCATGTCTATATTTTAAAGCAGTAGAAAGAATGGACAGATGAGCTGCCTAACTCCAGCAGTCACAGGACCCTGTACTGTACACTGACTTGTTATATCTTAATTATGACAGTAATTTGACTCAAGAACAGAAACAGGAGTTGGGAAAAGCCATTCTGTTGGTCAAAATTTTAGTAGATACATACCCCAAGTTGACACAGATATCAGCACATGATATTATAACAGACCCTGTGGATGTTATTCGAGAATGCCCATATTGCTTAGAGGAAGCAAAGAAAGTTTAGGTAGAGCTGTAAATAAAAATAATGCTCAACCTAGGAGTTATTGAAGAGAGTTTAAGTCCCTGGTGGAATCCTACTGTTTTGTTACCAAAACTGGATGGAAGTTGAAGCTTTTGCAATGTCTTCCAACAGTTAAACCAAGTCATCTGCTTTGATGCTTATCCAATTCAGCTCATGGATGGTCTTCTTGAACAACTTTTTCCATTTTTGACTACAGTGCATTTGACTAAAGACTACTGGGGAATTCTCTTAACACCTCTGGACAGGGTTTAATACCCCTAGTGGGCACTGGCATTACAGTTTCCTCCAGAATCGGGTGGATAGATTTCTTCAGCCCCATAATGCCTACAGTACTGCCTATTTGGATGACATAGTCATCTATTCCAGCACCTGGAAGTATCACAAAAAACAAATTTGGCCCATGCTTCATTCGCTATTGGATGCAGGGTTGCGTATAAACAATAAAAAATATTATTTTGGACTGACTGAAGCCAAACATCTTATTTACATTCTTGGTGAAAGCATTGGCACAAATGAACCAAAGTTGATGCCATAAGGGACTGGGATTATAGATATGTACCCCACTTCTCAGAGGGGGCTTCACCTTTAACTGATCTTACACTTTCAGACTGAAAAAAATGCCATTATGTCACCTCCTGTACTTATTGCATCTGATTTTAATGTTCATTTTATTCTCTAGACTGACACCTTTGACACCAGCCTGGGGGCAGTCTTAAGTTAGGATGTTGCAAGAGCTCAACACTCCACAATGTTCTGTAGCCAGAAACTGCTGTAACTAGAAGAAAGGTATGTGGTAGTGGAATGAGAGAGACTTGGCATTAAATGGACTATACTTAACATACTATCTGTTAAGGGGAGAGTTTACCTTTGTGACAGACATGTGCCAATACAGTGCATGACCTCTAACAAGGACTCCAATCTCCATGTTATTAGGTGGTTCCTGGATTTGCAGCTCCATAAGTTCAAAGCAGTCCACCAGATGGGCTCTTAACAAGCCAATGCAGACACTTTATCCCATATTCACAACTTCTTGGTCTGGTCCGCACGCTCCATTGGGTCTGAGCTGAGCTAGTGGGGGGTAGGGGAGGTTGCCAGACATGTCACAACAGGGAACAACTAAAGGCTTATGAAATGGACAGCACCACCACCTAAAAGAGTAGGGTATTGTCAGTAACTCTTTCTCGTCTTTTACTACCAGGACCGAACCCACCCTGGAGCACTAACATCATGTCCTATGGTCTCTTACTGCAAGTCTCACCTCTCCTCAAGAATCCAATGTAAAGAACAGTTACACCAGTCAGCGGTCAGTTGTGGAACCTATGTCTGTGTGTGACATCAGTGCCTTCAGTTACTTAACAACCATTAAGCCTGACATTTTTGGTCTATTGTATCTATACAGTTATTGATTTAACCTCCTTTTATTTTTCATTATACAGGGGATACCTCCAGGCAGCCCAAACCTTTTTCCTGTTTTTATCATTTTGTAATGGGGATTACAAATTTGAGATTTTTTGCTTTTTAAATAAAACTTGTCATATTAAATTTGAGTGTTTTATCTAGGTAGGATACAGCTTTTAAGTAAATAAAAAAGTGTGTAAAAAACTGACAAACAGACAATGACTTCATGCTTTCAGGGATGAGGGAGAAGCTGAATCAAGACAAGTACTTGAAAGGATAGCAAGAGAAGTTATAGTTTTAGAAGACCTTGAGCCCTACATTAGAGATCTGCTTTTCTTTTGAACCATTACTACAACACATTGATAGGGTTAAACAAAGTGTTTTAGCATAATGTTGAATTCTAGGGATATGCAAATGCAATGATAATCCTGGGTAGGATATGTAAATGAAAAGCACTTAGGAAAAAGTGTTCTCTGTTAGAGTGTTATTATGTTTAAGCTCATTGTAAATTAACCAGTGTATATATGCTTGTAAGAAGATATGAAATGGGGGCTTTTGGGGACATTGTTGTTTAACTTGTATCACATAATTAACCTAAAATAACTTTAGGCTGACAGGTAGAAAAGATTCTCAAAAAGGTAAAGGTAAATTCTCAATCGTCTAATTTTTGGCCAGTTTAACTTCCTTAAAATAATTATCAAGCCATAGTATAAAAAGCGCCCTACAGCTATTGAGAGGGGCAGGCACAATGGTCTTTGAGTGATGCAGACACTATACAGCTACAGTAATCCCTCCTCCATCACGGGGGTTGCGTTCCAGAGCCACCCGCGAAATAAGAAAATCCGCGAAGTAGAAACCATATGTTTATATGGTTATTTTTATATTGTCATGCTTGGGTCACAGATTTGCGCAGAAACACAGGAGGTTGTAGAGAGACAGGAACGTTATTCAAACACTGCAAACAAACATTTGTCTCTTTTTCAAAAGTTTAAACTGTGCTCCATGACAAGACAGAGATGACAGTTCCGTCTCACAATTAAAAGAATGCAAACATATCTTCCTCTTCAAAGGAATGTGCGTCAGGAGCAGATGTCAGAGAGATAGAGAAAAGCAATCAAATCAATAGTGCTGTTTGGCTTTTAAGTATGCGAAGCACCGCAGCACAAAGCTGTTGAAGGCGGCAGCTCACACCCCCTCCGTCAGGAGCAGAGAGAGAGAGAGAGAGAGAGAGAGACAGAGACAGAGAAAAACAAACAATCGAAAATCAATACGTGCCCTTCGAGCTTTTAAGCATGCGAAGCACCGTGCAGCATGTCGCTTCACGAAGCAGCTGCACAGAAGGTAGCAACGTGAAGATAATCTTTCAGCATTTTTAGACGAGCGTCCGTATCGTCTAGGTGTGCGAACAGCCCCCCTGCGTCAGGATCAGAGAAAGTCAGCGCAAGAGAGAGAGGGAGAAAAGTACGTTGGGTAGCTTCTCAGCCATCTGCCAATAGCGTCCCTTGTATGAAATCAACTGGGCAAACCAACTGAGGAAGCATGTACCAGAAATTAAAAGACCCATTGTCCGCAGAAATCCGCGAACCAGCAAAAAATCTGCGATATATATTTAAATATGCTTCCGTATAAAATCCGCGATGGAGTGAAGCCGCGAAAGGCGAAGCGCGATATAGCGAGGGATTACTGTATTTAAAATAGAGGGATAACACCAACTTCTAATATAAAAAATGAGACTGCATTGTTGGTATGACAGAGAAGGGTAAACGCATCTCTGAAGCCACTTCAAAATAGCATGCTGTCCAAGGGTGAAAACAAAATGCCACCTACAAAATGAAAATTCACCCCTTCAAAAGAAAGAACAATAAAGGTTGTGCCATAAACATGGTGGAAACTTTAAAAGAATGCTTCAGTTAAATTAAGAAGAATGGACTCTTTAAACTACAAAGACATCTCTCTCTCCTGGTTATGCAAAAGTGAAGTTTGTTGTATGGATATTGATTTGAATTGTTCAGGCTGAATGTTTTCTTCTTCTTTTAACGTTGTGGCAAAGGTGCTGACCTGACACAGACCCATATTGGAGGCATGTTAAAATAAACAAAAATAACTTTTATTTTTCTTCACCTGTGGGACATGCCTTCCCTGTGTCCCACAGGCACAACACAGTCCCAAAACAGACCCCCAAAAGAAAGTCACCACAACACACTCCTCTTCTTCTTCCTCTACTACTACTACTACTACTACTACTACTACTACTCCTCCTCCTCCTCCTCCTCCTCCTAGGCAGGTTTATCCTTCTCCTTCTGACTCTGGAGCCCTGAGTAGTGGCTGCAGGCTCCTTTTGTAGCCCTCCCGGAAGTGCTCCAGGTGGTAATTGGCCTAATTAGGCTGCACTTCCGGGTGTGGCTGTATTCCAGCCCACAGAGGCTCATTAAGCTGTGCAGCTCCTCCGGGTGGTGACCACAGAGCCAAACAGGTCTGAGTCCTGAAGTCCCACGCCTGTGGCCCTGATGTAGCCCAGGAGGGCTGCCACCACACATTCCAGGGGACGTACTGTGCATCCCATGACTGCTCCCCCGGTCTCAGTGTCAAAGGGGCATCCTGGCTGGGCAAGGGTCCCGGCCGTCCACCTCAATGTCTAGTATTTAATGCCTGGTTTCTCTGCAAATAAACATAAGTAATCATTAAATTATTGTTTGAATATTTCCTCACTGAAACATGTTTTGTTTATTGATATCATTTCATATTAGCCCTTTCAAAGGTAGTGATCCGGAAATGTAGTGGTACATCTGTGAATTAAGGCAGGAACACAGCTCTTTCAGTGGCTCTTGGCCTTTGCTAAGGTAGTTTGAAGTGCAGCCCTCTTAGGGGTTACAATGAGGTATCCAGTTTCTGCCCCCTGCTGAGGTTTTGAAGTACAGGTCACTAGCCATAGCCATATTGCTGTGTTTGATTTGTGTATTTGAGATATAAATGCCGAGTGACTGTAACATAAGTAAGTAATGCAGGATGTATACTGCATGTAAATGAAGGCTAATAATTTAAGCATTTCCATTCTTAACTTGTCCACCAATATAAAAAGAACCTTAGTTAAAATACCTTTCATGAAGACTTTTACAAATAAAACTCTTGGCATAGTCTGAAGAATGTTTTTTTGGGTACCCTGTGGTTGAACAAGATGCCTAAATTGTTAAGGAAAACATCTAAGTTTCAGTGGGGTCATTTTATTATACAAGTTTATGGAGAGTCAGTGAAGCTCAGTTAATCTCTTCTCACCAAGGTAAGTCCCTTCTCATTGGTTTAATAAAATATAGCAAACCGACTACTTGAGACCCATCTGCCACTAATGCTGTAAGAGTCGACCATCAACATTTCATGCATTCTCCAGGAGAACCATGCATCTAATTTCATGTTAAAAGTACATTATATCCACTTACAGAACTTATTTTAGGTTAACAAAGTAATTCGAAAGTCACCTGGTTTCACATCATTTAACCATTTCCTCACTTTCATTCCATTGATCAAAATGTCAGTAACTGACAATGTTGAATATTTGTTGGTATATTTAATAAAATCAAATGCCTCTGTAAAGTCACTTATTATTGTTCTTCTTTCCAGGGTATACACATTGAGTCTTTCTTTCGTTATTTATTTAGCTTTTTTCATCTTTCATCATTGTATTTCTTTTTTAACGTTTTCTAACCCATTCATTTCCACCTTACAGCATGAAAAAAAGAATTACAAACAAATATCAACATTTCATTATACAATTATACTAATCCCTTCAATATACAGGACAACAGCTGAAGTTTGGTTTCAAAGTTCAGGAGATACACCACATCCCATCCCTGACCAAACAATTAAAAGGTGTGTGTTTGTTCTTCAATATTTTTAAGTCACAGTACTTGATATTGAAGGAAAAGTAAACAACCACATTTGAGTTTTTTATTCTATGAGCTCCCCAAAATTTAAAGCACAAGCATTCATGTGAGAAGACACTTGAAATGTGCCCGAGATTTCAGAGAGGTCTAAGTAATGCCCACTGTGCAGATTTCAATGATTTAGCTGGTGGTGCTATTATTTCAGAAGTGTAATTACACATCTGACACTGGAGATATTGCTTAGTATTCTTTGTGGTATGTTTCACTACACTGTGAAGAGGATGCCTTCTGAAAATCTGATGCTTCAATACCGGTTTTGTAGTCTGGATTGCAAATATATGAAAGATGCAGTGGTGTGTGGAAGAAAGTTGAGTCTTGTGTGAACCTGCTAACTGGATGTGTGAGATTCCTAGTCATTGAATTGTAAAATGCTTATTTAATTACCTTATCTTTGATTTATTAGAAAAAAGAAAATAGCTACAGAACATCTTCATGACAAAAAACATCAAACAAAAATAAATTATGCTAAGACGCAACTTAAACTGGATTAACTGAGAGCATGGCCATTTATTAGCATTCAATGCTTTTGGAAAAGTCCTCTCTCATGAGATCTTAAAATTATTATCTAATATTTAGCAAATGGTTTCACTAAACATGATTTGTAACAATTACTAATTGTTAAACATACAATTTATTTTCAGATTGCTAACATGTTTGTAAACATTTGGAGCATAGCCAGATTGCATAAATGAGTAAATTGAACCAGCTACTGTGGGATTTAAAAGTGCACTACTCTCTCCAGTGAGGCACATTGACAATGTTAGGCATACAAAGCAGAAATAATTTGTGTCTTGAGGTTACACAGCCATAAAGCAGAACAGGTGATATTTAACTGAAGTATAATAGGTGTAAACTGTTGTGACTAATGTAGAAATCTAATGTTTTAGAGGTTTTAAATTGTCCTGACTTACACTTCATGTGCCCATGTCTTACACTGAGACTCCCTGAGACATGTGGTGGTGCTCTAAGTGAACACCATGGCTAGTATATTTTATTAATACTTGAAGAATATAAATTAAGATGACTTGACTGAAGGAGTTAACACATTTTCTAAAGGAAAACATATCTTACATGAAATATACATAATATATAATAATAATAATAATAATATACGTATGTACAATATAGCAACTTTGTGCTTAGCATCCAGTTCAGATAAAATACTGAAAACAGTTTAAAAAATGGTGTTTGATGCTTCTTCCACAACATTATGAGGATGTTAAAAGTCACTGCATGCATTTTTCTCATTATCTAAAAAACACCTGTTACCCTAAAAAATACAAAGACTCCAAGAGCACCATTTTATGCAGTGAAAACGTTAATCTAACAGTTTTCCAATTTTACAATATTTTTTACCAAGAGTAACTTTGGACATCTTTCACGCCTGAGAATCAAAATGCATCTTGTTTCATTTAATATGGTTTTATTGATACTACCATCAATTTGGTGTATATGGTCTACAACTTGAAATAAACCTCTTTCACTTTTAATTCATAGCTTGAAACAACAATAACAATGAAGGATTCATGAAACACTCTTTGTTCTTCCCACAGAAGCCATTGATGACTCCTCCAAAGTTTTGTGGCTGTTTCTGTGTATTCTTTAGCCCTGTGTTTATGCTTGATTAATTTAACTAATATTTCCTGGGAGATTCAATGGTGTAATGTTTAACAATGCTGTTCCACTACGCCATTGTTCAGGGTTTAAATCCTGACCTGTGGTTCTTATCTACTGGGTGTTTACCTGTCTTGCTTGTGTCCCATGTTTATGTATATCTTGCACCGCGGTCCTGGGAAACATTATTTTGTGCCACTGTCTGCTGCAATACTGTGTGTGGATGGTATAGGATGACTTGACTTGACTCATTTTCCCTGTAGGTTTTCTCTGGATATTCCAGTTTCCTTCTACATCTTAAAGATAGATCTGGTATGTTGATTAATATCTTTAAATTGGCCCATTATGTGTGTCATATAGTGGACAAAGTAGGATCAAAAAATATTTGTGGATTTATATGTATAAAAATATTGGAACAGTTTTGAAAAGTACAGGCCTTTCAGTCGAACAAGCTCATTTCTCCAAAATGACATTAAATCAATTTTTCAAGTTCCCTAAAGTGCTACCATATTACTTATTCATGTATTTCATGTGTGTTTCTTTGTGCACAGAAGAATATACACTTAACAAGATGTGTCCCCGTACTCTTGTTTAAATCTATTTTTTTAAGTAACAGCAAGGATCCATTGTACTATTTTAAAATGATTCAATGTCATCTCTTAATCTCTGTTTGTTTAAAGTAAAAAAGTTTGACTCCTTCAGTCATTCCTCATAGCTCATACTTTGTAGACCTAGAATCGGCCTAGTTGCTCTTCCCTGTATTTTCTTCAGTACAGTTTTATCTTTTTTGTAACATGGAGACATAAACTGCACAAAGTACTTCAGATGTAGTCTCAGAAGTGTTTTATATATATATATATATATATATATATATATATATATATATATATATATATATATATATATATATATATATATATATATATATACATACATATATATATATATATATATATATATATATATATATACAGTATATATATGTAAATAAAGCAAGACATGAACAAGTGTTGGGGTCCCAGATGGGAAGTCCCATTTATTTATGAGGTTGCAATGAAATACAAGGGAGAATCCTCCCAACCTTCAGACATGCTTACCTTAACTGTTAAAGGTAGTGCTTGTGGAGTTTTGCAAGATCTGAGGACTTAGGATGATGGAGATTGGCAGGATGGAGATGACATGACTGTTCCTTGGGAGAGACATCCTCATGCCTGGGAACAGGAGTGGAAACATTAGTGAATTGTTTTTGCAACCCTCTTCTACAAAACCCAGGGTCCTTTTACAATGATGCCCAATGGGTATACACCAATCTTTCATGTTTGTCCGCATCCTAAGCATAACTCCACACTTCAAGCTATTTAACCTAGCATCCCATTAGACTTCTTGGTAACATTTTAGTTTAGGTATTGCTTAAAAACATCTATTACCCATTAACTATTATGTAACGAGACTTTGACATACTCCTTTTTGGGTCTTCATAACATCTACAGAGCATCAGTAAAGTGTTTATTCATCTCTGCAATGTGACCTACTAACAAAACTTCACTTTGTGGTAGTCTGAGGTGGCTTAACTGAGACACATTTCTCTTGATATTATATATTTAGTATAAAACCACAGAATCCTTCATATTAACAAGTAGTTTTACCATTATGTCAACATGCTAGACTACACAGAGATGAATAGCACATCTACTGATGTTTTATAAGTGTTATGAAGACCAAAAGAAGCCTTTGTTGAGGTATTGTTACAAAGAGTAAGTGAGTAATTGATGCATTTTTGCAGTACCTAACTAAATAGTTACCGACTTCTTAATCATTTCTGAACACTCTCTGGACATAGAATGTGAAGAGCTTACTACGATTCCCAGGTCCTTCTCATAAGATATAAATTAACATTTCAACCCTACTATTGTGTATCATGTTTTACCAGATACTTGTTATACTTTACACTTAATTTACATTAAATTTCATTTCGCACAAATCTCCTCAAACTTGTACTTTGTCCAGTTTACTCTGTAATCATTTGACCTGATGCTACATTATCTGTCATTCCACCCAGTTTGGTACCTTCTGTAAATTTAACCAGATTGTGATTTCTTAATTAAATCATTTATGAATATTTAAAAGAGCAGCTGCCCTGTACTGATCCCTGAGGGAGACCAATTTTTACATCACCTAATTCAGAAAAAGTTCTTTGCACCGTAACACCTTGCTTCTGGTGTTTAAACCAATTTTGCATGCACCTACATGCAGCACCTTGACTTCCCACGTTTTGAAATTTGTGTCAAAACTTTTTCTGAAAATCAAAATAAATTACATCATATGCACCTTTGTTATTGTATGCTTTTGTTGCTTCCTCATAGAATTCCAGCAAACTAGAGAAACACAAACTTCTCTGTCTGAATCTATGGCTACTGCATACCAATGCGCTTGATCTTGACATGTGATGTTCTATCTTTTACATAAGAATTGTTTTAATTTATCACATGATGCATGTTAAGCTTAGCAGCCAATAGTTACTAAAATCTGACCAACTGTCTTTTTTATATAAGGGTGACACTTGCTAGCTTTGATATACATATGATATACAGTACAATGGATTCAGAAAGTATTCAGACTCCTTCACTTTCTTCACACTTTGTTTTGTGTTGTACAATAAACTTTAAATGGACACATTTGCCACATTCGCCCATAAACATACACTCAATAATAACCCATAATGACAAAGTGTAAACATGTTTTCAGAAAGGCTTGCGTATTAATTAAAAATCTCTCATTCATGTAAGTATTCAGACTTATGGATTGGCATCCCAGCCAGGACTGAACAAGGATCCTTACCCAGGCCAGTGCAAAAGTCTAAGGAGGAGGAACACTCCTAAATATTTTCTCCCCCAATACACTAGAGGGAAGCATTTCTGGGTTTGGATTCTCACATGCATGCTGGGACCTGTTGTCTTGTGGGGCAGAAGTGACCCAGAAGTGCTTTCAAAGGGACTATGACCTAGTATGGGAAGTACTGCCAGGTCATAGATCAAAGAAGCAGCTTGATCTCAGCTGGGCAACTCAGAGACCTGTGGAAGAGGACAAAGCTTGCCTGGAGGAGTGGAAGGAGAAGAAAAGAAATAATATTGCTATTTGCAAAACATTTTGTAAGGTATTTTGCGCAAACAAATGTTTTATTATACTGGAACTTGTGTTGTGGTGGTTGTATCTGATGTTTGGGGTGCTGCATAATCCCCTACTGATCACAATATGTATATGAGCAAAATTCCCAGTTACTTTTGCATTGACAATACTGTTCTGTTTTACTGGCCTGATTTTATTTTGCTCTTCTTCTGTATATATGTTTCATGTTTTGGCCATTTTTTACATTTTTATTTTAAATAAAATGTTTTATATTTTATATTGAAGGTTCAAAAACTTACATGACTGACTAAATAATTATAAAAATGTTACAATTATCTCTGTACTCTACATTAAAAATGTTGGTTCTTGCAATGTGTATTTTTCTGACTGCTATGTACAATGGAACTTCGGTTCACGAACGTCTCAGTACATGTACAACTCGGTTTACGACCAAAAAGTTCGCCAAACTTTTGCCTCGGTTCACGACCACACACTCGATATACAAACAAGCCAGTTTCCCTTTCAGTTTGTGCGTGCCGATGATTTCCGCACGTGTTACATTGTTCTCGGTCAGACGTGCGTGCTTGCACGTGCGTGCATGCTTTCGCTGTGAACTCTTTGTGCTCTATTTCATTTCCCTTCCGGTTCGTACGCGCCGATTACTGTATTTAAGCACGTGTTCAGCCTCTCCCTGTTCATTGTTCTCAGTCAGACGTGCGTGCTTTACCTGTTAACTCTTTGTGCTCTACAGTATTTCGTGTGCTTTTGCAGTTAACCATGGTTTCTAAGCAAGTGAAGAGTGGTGAGAAGAAAGTGCTGCAATGTTACTTTTCTCTTTTTTCAAATGTTCCTTTTTTTCCCCCGTGCTTAAAACTCATTTAAAAAGAGTGTTTACAGCGATCGGGTTGTAATGCTATTAGTGTGAACTCCTGTAATGTTACTTTCTTGGTTGGCTTTTAAATGAAGTTCAGATTTGTTCTTTTCTCTTTTTTCAAATGCTCCTTTTTTTCCCCCTGTGCTTAAAACTCATTTTAAAAAAAGTGTTTATACAGCGATCGGATGGTAAGGCTATAGCGCGAACTGCTGCAATGTTACATTGGGATTGGCTCGCGTGCTGCTGAGAGAGAGAGAGAGCCTGCGCATGCAGCTGAGCAGAGAGCCTGGGTGTTTGTGTCAGTGTTATTCAATGTTTTTACATTAGTTTACTATTACACTGTGCATTCTATGGTGTAATTAACTATATTTGTGCTTAAAAATCTTTAAAAAAATATATTTACATACAGTTCGTACGGTCTGGAACGGATTAATTGTATTTACATACAATCCTATGGGGGAAATTGCTTCGGTTCACAACCAAATCGGTTTACGACCAGAGGTTTGGAACGAAATATGGTCGTGAACCGAGGTTCCACTGTACTTTCAAGTAAGTTAATGAATTAATTCAGTTATATGCATGTACATGGGCATAATCTGTGATGAACTGGCACCAAAGCTTTTTCCTGCTTTGTGCTCATTGCCTTCAGAATAGGCTCAGTCTCCTGCAACCCCAGATCAGAGTAAGCAGGTTTGAAAATGTATGTATAATATATTAGATGAGACTTGAAGGGCAAACTTTTTGCAGCCAAATATCTGCTTTCTGTAGCTTCAACCTATATAAGACCATCAAGACTAACACAAAAAGTGTGGAAATATTTAAAAAGAGTAATTCAACTTTCAGAATTAAGGCAAATGCAGGAACATACAAATATTTGCCATTCTGGCTAAAGGTGAGTGGTTTTCCACAATTATTTTACTTTTTTTATTTATTTATCCATTTATATTTCATCCATCCATCCAGTTTTCAAAGCCATGTATTCCTTCAAGTGTGATGCGGAATAATTTGATCCTGTAAGAAAAAGAAACAGGCAGTAATATCAGCATTACAGACAGGTGTCAATAAACATTTCATACCAGAGTATAACATTTTTGAGTTTCATCTTCATTTCCCTTGTAACCATGGCAACATCAGCTCTCCTTTTAGAATGATACAATTTCAATAAGGTTTAGCCAAAAAAGAAATTGTAAGTATTTGAAACAAGACAAAATGACGAAACTGAGTCAGTGTAATGTAAATGGTTACTCATTTATCCATCATCTGTTTAACCTTATTAATTAAGTGCATCAGTTGCAGGGCAATCTACATCTAAATGTTTTGCATATTAGCTTACTTTTTGAGGCAATAAAAGTATAAAGCATGTTCTGACCTGAAATCTTGTAATTGTTCATATTACTGTTTTTTGTTTCCGAGTTTCATGTTCTGTAACTTAAAATACCTCACACTGCATTACATGACCAAACCTTTTATGCATACAAACTGTTCTTCCTATTCCTATTCAACAAAATATTAAAAAGCAGTTGCACAGAAAGCCTCATATTGAAATCAATCAAAGATTCTATTTAATAAAGAATCTTCACCACAATTACAGTATTTAGCTTTCATCAGTTGAATGCATGCTGTGGACATGTAACATTTTAAACTGCCCATATACAGTATTTTTCATCAGACTTGGAAAATTACAAATGACACGTAGGATGCTGTATTTACTGATGGCTCTAAAATTTACAAGTTATGAGTGAGTGTGTGTCTTTGTGCGAGTGTGCCTTTGGAAGGAACAGAGTCCTGTCCAGTATGTTTTTCATGTTTTGTGCCCAGCAGTGTCAGGAGAGATTCCCCAGACCACTTTAACCCTGAATTTGACTGAATGGATTTATAAATTAATGGAAACAAGGATGTATACTAAAATAAAAAAATTATAACAAGTCATGTATAACAAGTCACTGAAGAATGATTCCAAGTTTTTGATGTCTGGCTTATCAAGAGATGATGCTAAATTCATATCGATGGCAACATGCTGGTGATGAACTATGCTTTGATGGTATATAGAATAACTAGGCCCAATTTATGTAAATGAAATACAATTTGTAGGAAAATGAACTGAATCTACTGTACACATGGTATTTCTTGCTTATTGCTAACCTTGGCTGGATTAATGGTGTTTGGGGAAATCCGTTCTATGTACACAAAACCAAGAACTGTAGTGAGACTTGGTGTTACTGTGTGATCTTTTCTAATAAATTCAAAAGTGTTCAAGGACAAAAGTATAGAATGAGTTTACTCATAAATAAAGGGCTTATAAAAACTTTGCATATATGGCCTGTGGTGTATTTCTGGCATATATATATATTTGTCCACTGTATATATAAACAAAGTAAATAGAGATGAGCAAATTGATTCACAGGAAATTGAATTTAAAACACTGTTTTGTAATAAGCAAAATTTGCACTAGTAGCTCATACATTTTCATTACTTCTGAAACCCTTTTCTCCATGTGCAAAAGCATATCAAAATTGACCCTGGTACAGCACATGTACCAAAGAGCACTTAATCTGCAAAGACATTGGAGGTGCTTCTCCACTGCTAAAATCCATTGGACAGGATATGTGGCTACCAGGATGGATCCTGGCTTGGGTGGGCTTATAGGGTTATGGAAACTGAGTGCAGACAGTATTACCTCTGAGCCTAAATGAGCATTGTAAGGTGGAACTGGCAATGAGAATGTGCAGACAGGCAGTGTCCAAGGCAAATGAAGATGCATGAAAGGAGCAGTGAAGGACTGGAGCAATGTTAGAGGGCAGATGAGGAACAAAATACTGGTTTTAGCAGTGGAAAAACTCTTAGAAGACCAACATTCCTGGCTTTCCATCCACAGAAAACTTTAAAATCCTCAAAAACAAGGTTTTAGTGAGTTTCACAATTGCAAAATTGCATGTGGATTAAATAATTAGGGATCAATATTTTGCAAAACTATGTAAAATGAAAATGCTGTTTTGCTCATCATTGGTCAGAATATTGTGTACACTTGCTAAACTGAAGCAATTCACTTTGGTGCAATGCTGTATGATTAGTCAAGTAGTCCTCAAGTAAAATCTGCTTGTAGGATTAACTTATGAGGTGATGTCTTCTGATATATTTGATGCTGACCAATGCTAGTCTATCATCTCCCATACTCTACTTAAACTATATCTTAATTGTGTGTGCAGTTTGTTTGGTTGTCATTATCACATTCAAAGATGACATTTTTTAAATGAAAATCTTACTTAGCAAAATCATCTGAAAAATGTTCTGAATTTATCTTCTTATCTCACATCTGTATGATGGTGTCTAATTAATAAAATACCAGAGATTACTTATGACATGTAGAAAATGTAAATGTTTGAAACTAGTGTTGTTTTATTATAATATATCAAACATTTGTATTCTATATATTATGAAATGAATCCCACAAAGAACTGAATCAATTTCATGGAACGATAGCCTTAAGTGTTTATCTGAGTATTATACTCTCTGCTTGTTCAGAAGAGCATTTTTAATTGGGCTTCAGAATATAAGCAGAGTGTACAAAGCACAGATGTCCAGATGTGTACATGTAGAAGCCTTTTAAATAAAATTATTGTCATTTGCTGCTTCAGAACTACATAATAAAATAATAATTATAACTGTCACAGTCTTCACTGTTTGTACAGAACATCTGCTGTATACAGTATGCTGAGTATATGCAATATGTTAATTCCTTTTGATAGTAAAACAAAAATACTGGACATCATAGTTAAACACTGTTTCAGTTTAAGTTCCAAGTATTGACTGTGTGACAGTTAAATGCTGTCTTTATGTTTGTAAGGATTTTATAAAACTAAGTCTGGTTTCCATTTACAATGTAAAAAAAGTTACAAGCTTTGCCTTCAAATTAAGCTTCAGCTTTCTACACCCCAAATTAAGTTTGTTTGAAAATAAATAATACATACTTTACCCTTTTAATGATTAATTACTTATTAAAATTGAATTGTGATCAAGCCTTGAACACATTTCACTACTATAGAATGGTGTTCCATTAATGATTGAAACCAAACTTAATGCTGATTCTGTCACAGTAAGCTCTCACCATTGCTGAAATTAATAAATCTGGTTAAGAATGTAAATATTTGGCAAATGACATGTTTTGTATCAAATTAGCCTTCATTAACATTAATTTATATTCATAGTGTAGGGCTATTTATAGGTACCAAACTATCATATATTTATTTTTATAGTAGTC
Source organism: Erpetoichthys calabaricus (assembly GCF_900747795.2). Lineage (NCBI taxonomy): Eukaryota > Metazoa > Chordata > Cladistia > Polypteriformes > Polypteridae > Erpetoichthys > Erpetoichthys calabaricus. The sequence goes on along the minus strand of NC_041396.2, from coordinate 170,921,805 downwards.
ATGGCGGAATGTGAGTGTTTTCTGGAGAACTACATACCATGCAAACTATGAATAACAGAAGGCAAGACTGAGAGAGAGATTAGAAAATACTATGTATTGTTACACAGTACCTTGTGTGCTACTCTTGTTGAAATGGTGTGCGGGTAAACTGTGCTAGAACTTCATTGTGTATTCCAGAACAAAGATAATTGTTATGGAGTCTAGAAAATACTTTGTGCTTGAGAAATGCAAGGGAATATTGTGTCATGACTTAAGTTGACAAAGTTTGTCTGGGAGAACATATAATCACATACTGGAAAGTAAAAGCGGCATATTTATCAAATTAGCACAATACTAATTCCACTTTTCATGGTAACAAAAGTGACTAGAAAATGAGTACTAATCGGTATATGGAAATACAGGGATCCCTACAGTCACAAGTCACAATATAACTTAAATTATTTGCATTTCTTGAGAAATGCAATCTTATAAGTAGTGCTGGGAGGTATACCGGTTCATACCGAAAACTGTTGTTTATTTTTGTTATGATACGGATTTTCCTTGTACCGCAATACCGGTTTAAATCGCCTAAACAATGTTCAGAACGTGGCGCAGCAGGAAACTGTTTAAGAGGGGACCTTTTTCACTGCAATGGAGTACATGTGTTACTGGAGCTTTTGAGCGGTGAAAATGGACAGAGAATATTCCGAAACTGAAGCTGTAGCAGATGATAAAGTTGAACATGATGACACAGAAGAACTTTTACTGAAAAAAGGAGCCGTGTCTGTTGTCTGGAGATACTTTGGTTTGAAAAGGTCGGATGTGGACCAAACAACTATTTACTGCAAATGCTGTAGAGCTAAAGTTGTCATCGGAGGCGGCAACACAAGCAATTTGCTGCACCACCTTAGCCGCACACATGCTTTGGAGTACCATGAATGTATGGAACTAAGATTGGCACCCTTCATGTCCTCAGGTAAAACTGAAAAAGCTAGAGGACACTTGAGTCAGATGTCACTTGTAGACGCGTCTGCTAGAGGTACTGCCTACGACAAAAAAAGCAAGCGGTGGATCAAGATAACCAACGCCATTACAATCCATATAGCTAACGTGTCAGTGGACAGAGATTGTTAACATTAACAGAAAGTGTAGTTGGTTTACAAAAAATATTTACTCTTTATTCCTTTTCTAAGACATGTTCAGTGCAATACAACTCTGGATATTTTACTAAGTCTAAATGACTCTTTGGATGGTTAAAAATAAGTTGTCAAAATTATAGTTGAAGTTGTTTGCAAAATTTGTTCAATAAAAAGGCTCCGTATTTTGACTGCAACTGTCAGGCAATGTGATTCCTTCTCTTCATTAGTGCCACCCCCTTGAAAACTGTCACTTTATGGGGCCATGCAAACCTGTATTAATACTTGTGTGCACATTAAATGTTTTTTTTTTGTACAATGTACAATTCTCATGACACTGGAATAAGTTATTCTTAGCCAGTCTACTGCAGTAATTGCAGTGGAAAATGTGGTTAACATCCACTCATGCATGGGAAAAAAATAGAGTAGAATACAGTGAAACCAGTATAATTTTGAAAAATACTGTGATACAGAATTTTGGTCATACTGCCCAGCACTACTTATAAGTTATTTTACTATACATGTAATGGCCATTTTTTTTGGAATTGCACAAATATTGATGAAAGGTCCTCTGTTTTTAGATTTTTGAACTATGTGTCTGTTTCATTTATAGCTGTGGTTTTAAAGTAGTAACTTTTACTTTTCTTAGAGAATAGATTCATCTTGGATTAGTTTTATTATGTACTTTCCAGCTATCAACTCTACTATCTTTGCATCAATGGGTGTAAGTCATGATTCAAAGAAGCCAAAGCTTAACCAGGCCTAGATGTATTGTGATATTATTAAAGGGTACACACAACACATGCACATACAAAGAGACACTAGGTCAATGGACATGATTATGCACCTACATATAGTGAGCTCACAAATTTTACCATTCTTTCATTTGAGACATGGAGATGGCCATTGCATTTCCTTGAAAGTTTTAAAGAGTGTTCAATGGGTTTTCTGACAGAATATCCAGATACTTAGTACAGTTCACGATGTCACTTAATAACAGCACCCAGTTCACCCACATGCAGTCCATGGGAGCAAAAAAATAAAACCTGTGAAATACCAAAATAAGCTCCACAATAGCTTAACTGATAATGGCAGCTACATGAAAATCCCAGGAGTATCTTTCTTCTGGATCTGGAGTCAACCTGTTTTACAAAACTCTGCATTCTCAAGCTACTCCTAAGTCTTTCAACATACGTATGATTCAGTGAACCACAAAAATTGTGAGTGAGCAACAAGACCAGCTTTGGCAGATGATATTGTGCCGAGGCCAAAACACTTAAGTATTAAGCAGCATTTATGATACGTGATGATATGTGGCAGACTAATGGCAGAGCTCAGAAGAAACTCATAACAAGTCAAATAAAATATTAGGGAATTAAACCTCTCTATTTTTCTAGGTAGCTGGACCAAAATTAGAATAAACAGGTATGGACAAGGCTGAAAGAATGTAAATGCATACTTAGTGAGGATCTAAATAACTGATTCCTAGTTGAATTATAATGGCTGAACATAAAAACTACAGTAAGCAACAACAAACAGCACACCTTAATTGATAACATTGTGTTTCGGTAAAATCTCAGATCTGTTATTGAAGTTGCCATGTAGAATGTGCAACCAGGATATCCATGGTATTAGAGAAACTAAGTGGCCCAAAACAAGACAAACTAAAGTTAACAATGGAGACATCATTGGTGTGGATAATTAAAAAATAATAGCATGTCAGTTATAAATATTCTGTACTCTGATAGGCCAATAGTGATCTAACACAAAGCACCACTGGAAAAGTTATTTTAGGTTAGGACAATATTTTAAGATTTTTATTGAAACATCAATACTTTATTAAAATAAAAAGTGAAAAAAAAAATCAGGTTACTGATTTTGTGAACATATCTCTGTTTGGAAAGGGTGAATTTAGAGGATTCAAGGTAAGGTCCAAGATTGACTAATAATGCTTGGCAATTGAGGCAGTGGGTTGCATGTTGGTCAGACAATAACATGTAAGTGTTTTAATATATTCTGTACTTGAAATTAAACATGTAGGCAAATACCTAGTGGGTGAAAGTGGACACAAAGTGAGTTGTTTCAGGAAGCAAACATGTTGGTGACTGAACAGTAGTAACAATTATGGTGGAGAATACAGATGATACCCACTGGAATGTGAGAGAATGGGAAAATGGAGGACTGGCAGATAACTGAAATCAAAAGAGGTCACAGAAAACTATAAACAGAAAATATGCAACACTATGAAGTATAACAAAATGCATGTTTTGGTTGAAAAGAACATCAAAAAAAAAGGAAAACGAGCAGAGAAATAAAGAAACTATAACAGAAGTAGCACTTATATAATCTTTGCAAAAAGATTAGATAAACAAATACTCATAGGAAGAGAATGAGGTCTTACATATTAAAGTATTTAAGACAGGTAATAATAGCTTACCCTTAAAGGAAACTTTCCAAATGGAAGGATACCGAACATCTCTTCTCAGGCTTTATTAGAAAATGCAATGAGGAAACAGGTCCAACAAATGCGTAAAAGTTGTTCACTCCAATAAAGCCATAAAACCTGAAAAAAAATTTTAGATGCTTATAAGTAAGTGCTGAAGATAATATATGGAGGAAATGGTGTTAATTACATAGTATACTGGAACTGCCATATGTGGTGTAAAAAGCTGGAATCAGTTTGACATCAACAATTATTCAGCTTCCAAAAAAAGGGAAATGTAACTATTGAGGCTTCAGAGAAGTATATAAAATTTTATGAATAATGCACGAAAAGTATTTCAAAAAGAAATCTACAGCAATATATTTTCAATATGCAAAGAAAACATCAACAACAGTCAGTTTTATATTAGGAACAGACTTGCCATACTGCATTAATAAATTAACACAGAGAGGATAACTTGTCAGTGAAGTAGTATTGGTCTGAATTATTTCTTATAAAAAATCAATAATGTTTATCACGTGAAAGATGAATATACTATAAAGATATTAATCTATATAAAATTCAGGCTTTTATTGATCAATCTGCTCTTATTAACATTAAATCTGAAGTAGAGAGAGGTTAATTAAAGAACAATACCTCAAAAACCTAAGAGCTTTAAATGTGAAGAATGTTAACTGAGGTGGAGTTAAGTGCATTCTGACTGCACTTACATTTCTAATAATAATACTGTAGGTTTGACAATTAATATGTAACACACTTGATTTGTAATTGTTAAACTAATATGCTAACATAACCTGATCAATCTGTTTAATCCAGTTCAGGGCCAAGATTGACCAAAACCTATGCAGGCAAAATTGAGCCCAAGGCAGGAAACAACCATGGGCATGCCACAAGTCCATGGCAGAGACATTCTTTCATAATTTCATCTAGATTAATTTTAATTAAAACATTTTACAATGAAACTAATAATACAAAATCACGCTGTCAAAATAACATCTGTTTGCTCCTAAAAAGAGTTAAATAAAAATGATTGATATATGGAAGTGAAACTTGTGCTCCAGTGTGAATCATGGCTGGACTGTCCTTGCATGTCCTCCCCATGGCTATCCAAACATTTTCTGAGGACGCTGCCACACGCTGTTAATTGACCTTTCATGGACTAACATCCTCTACATGCATATGCTGTCAGGGTATTGTCCTGAAAATGGAAAAGACAGAAAATCAGCACAATAAATGCTTACAGTAATTTGCCATCATTTGATCAAAACAAGCATTTGACAGATAATAATGCTTTTAAGATTACATTTCTATTAAACATGTACTGCAAACTCAGTTCTTTTTCTTTTAGACACTTCTTTAAGAACTAGCTCTGCAAGCTTTCATTTCTTTTACTGAATGTGAATTAATCAGTTTGTTACTCTGAAATAAATTGTCATAAGTAATGTACAGTATTTGTTCTTCATTTTAGTATAGTATAGTTTATTTTTATTACTGAGGGTATTTTTTTCTTCTGTACTTTAGTCTTCTTTCTAGGATGACCTTTTCCAGTTTTAATTGAATTTTTTATATAACAGTTCTTTCTTTTTTTCACCATAAGAAGTTATTGTTCACTGCTCTCAATCAAAGAGTTCTCAAAATCCACTTAACATGTCTACAAAACAATTAAATTAATTTAAAAAGATCTTGGAACTATTGCAAGATTTCTCAAAACTAGCAATGTGACTTTCAATGTAACCTAATTTAGTAAAAGATGTTTTTCATTTAACCTATGTGTGTAACTGATTTCTGATCCTGTCTAAATTACACTGATTGGCCCATTTGACTGTCTTTTCTGCTCACACTTTTTCCCATACAGACTTACAAACCCAGAGTTTATCTATGAGCACATGTCACCAATTCATAACAACGTCATATTAATGCACACGGGCACATTGAGTCAATCTGGAGTCCTCTGCTTACATAACAAGATTGTGTTTGGGATTGAACTAAAGCACCCTGAGAAAACCAACTAAGCCTTTGGGAGAACATGCAAAGTCCATAAAGACACTGACTGGGCCAGCATCTGAGTCAGCTCTCTGGTGTTGTGAACCATCAGTTTTAACAGCTATCCCTCCATGCCACTCTTTACTAAATGACAGATACCTCAAAATAATAATTTACTCAAATATTTTAAAGTAAGCCAATTGATAAAAGAAGAAACAGTGAATGCTATTGAACATTATTCATAAAGATTTTCTACTTTAGTCCTACATCTAATTAAAAAAATGAATACATTGTGTTAATTTATGGATATTTTACAACATAATCCAAATTTGTCCAGATTATATGTTTCAATGACATTAAATCTGTGTGCATTAATTTACCTTTACTATCATTTCTTGCTATTCTGTTTCACTAAAATCACATATCCTGGTTGCACATCTCTTATTTTTGTTTTATTGCAGTCCTTATAGCCTACCACTTGGCGGAAAACCAGTTGGCAATAAGATAATAAGGATAATTTGACCTGCCAAACAAGCAATTTTATGAATTCTGTGCTTAATGTACAGTATTTGCCTTTTGGAAAATGGACAATTTCATCTAATTCTACCTTATAACCTTCTGTCTACATGTTGACTCATTCCCCAATTCCATTTGCAAAAGCCAGGTTCTGTTCCAGCAGTTATTGGCAAATCTTCAGTTTTGTCAGCATTGTAATTTTTGTTACAGAGGTGGTTGCACTGAAAATTGAGTAAACGTTGCCCAAGGAAAAATACTTTTCTGCTTTCTATGCATTTGAACATTCAAACCTGAAAGCCAGAAGTAATAGCTGTGCTGTTTTTCTCTCAAAATGGACTGATGCTATTGTCAGAATCACTTTGTAAACAAAGAGAACAGAAAGCATCAGATAACGTCTGCTATTACCACCATTTTTTTTTTCATTAGCTACAATTGGTTTGAAGCCAAGTGCAGACTAGCTGAAAATCTCAGGTCAGCTAGTTTTCAAATGTGCTAGACTCTGAGCTAAAATCAAGCATCTTGTAGACTTCTTTGGTTTCACTTTTATAATGCAGCATGTAGGGTTGTTTTCTGCCCAGCCCGTTTATTCTATTCTAACATAACACAACTAACATTTTTCACTGTTTTGTACCTTGTTTCTCTGAACTCAGGTGTTAGTAAATTGGAATCAGTTGTCTGGGGAAACCTTATTGAAAAATGAAAGAAGTGTCTTGATTTGTATTTTGCTAACACAGACCTTTAGAATACATTTTTGGTGGAGTTAGAATATCCTGGCCATATGATTAAGTTAACTGACCAGAAATACAAGATAGCAGTGGTATCAGGGGAGGCAGGCAAGAGGTAATAAACACAGTAATCTACAGTGTCATGAAAAGTATTTCCCCCTTCCTGCTTTTTTTATTGTTTGAAATTTTGACATTGAATGTTTCCAGGTTTTCAGCTGTAATCTAAAATTAGACAAAGGGCACCTGCACAAATAAATAACACCTTTTCTTATGAATATCATTTATTAAAGGAATAAAGTTAGATAAAACCAACTGGCTTTAAGTGAAAAAGTCAGTGTTGCCTTACAGTAAATAACTGGTTGTGGGACCTTGAATTTCTTTGGCCACAACCAAGCACTTTCCTGACTTCAATGGCACTCTTTCATTTCACTGTACAGGAATTGTAGCCCGTTCTTCATTGTAGAACTGCTTTATTTTTGGACACTCTGGCAGGCTTTACTTAATGTGGTCATGTCACATCCATCTGATTTTGACTAGCCCAATCCAAGGCTTTAAATTAGCTTCTTTTATCCATTTTAATGTGGCTCTGCTTTAGAGTCTTTGCTGCATGACTTAGCTACACTTCAGATTTTAAGATTCTCCCTAAGAATTTTCTGATACAAGGCAGAATTCATGGTTCCTTCAGTAATTGCAATTTGTCCAGGTTTTGGGGCAAAATCTCATACCATAACACTACCACTACCAAGTTTGACTGCTGTTATGACATTAGTAATGTAGAATGCTGCATTTGCATTTTGCAAGACATAAAATGATTCAAGTTGTCCAAAACATTCCACCTTTCCCATAAGGTCTGCACATCAACCAGGTCCTTCTTGGCAAATGAGAAATTTGCATTTACTCACTTGGTTAAAAATGTTTTCCATCTTGCTACACACCAATGAAGTAAATTTTTGCCCTGTGTCTTTATGAATATGGAGTCATGAACATTGATCTTTCCTGAGATAAGAGAAGCCTAGAGTTCATTAAATTTTTTTAGGATCCTTTGAATGATTTTAAGCTACACCCTCAGAGAATTTTTGGTAGGCCAGCCATTGCTGGGGAGATTTAATTCTATTCCTATCAGTTTGGAGATTATAACTCCCACTGTGCCTCAGTAAAGTCTCAAAGTCTTAAAAACAGCTTTGTAGCCCAGATTAGTAGAAATCAAATTCTTGTTTTCTGATCTCTTAGGGTATTTTCTTTGAATGAGCCTTGAGAATCTTTGTACTATCTTCTTGACTATAATGGTGAGGGTCAAAATAAGTGAAGTTTATATTGTGCGGGGCTTACTGTTATGAAGTTTGGCTATTTTTAATCAGCTAACTTGAAATATTCCTTTAATTTGGTTGATTTAACTAGGAGAAACGCTGAGTATATTAGGAGAAGGTTGCTAAGGATAGAGCTGCCAGGTAAGAGGAAAAGAGGAAGGCCTAAGAGAAGGTTTATGGATGTGGTGAGAGAGGACATGCAGGTGATGGGTGTAATCGAACAAGATGCAGAGGACAGAAAGATATGGAAGAAGATGATCCGCTGTGGCAACCCCTAACAGGAGCAGCCGAAAGAAGAAGAAGAAGAAGAAGAAGAACTTTTTCACACATTATGACTGATGTTGGATAACTGATCATTAGATAAGTGATACAGCTTAAAATATTGTTTGTTTACTCAGGTTCCCTTAATTTGATAGATTTGATTAGATTTTGACTATCTAAAAACATTCAGCATCAAAAATCAGGGAGGGGCAATGTTGGCACTGAATTGCATATAAAGAGTTTGCAATGAAAATTCATGACAAATTAGAGTCATTCATAAAATGGTTGTCCAAATATTTTTATAGAGAGTAAGTAATATTAACTGCATGCTCATGGGCCACAATGCCATTATACTTTAATCTCTGATTTATTAATTTAATCCCCACCTCTAATTCACCATGTAACCTAGCACAAGTTGCATTATTTGTCTGTGCCTTCATTCTAAAATTATAAAGAATTGTACTAAAGTTGTGTTATTGTCAAATCCCTTGGAATGGTATCCATTACACAAAATGTCATATAAAGAAAAGTGTGAGTGGTGCTAATGAAGGAACTAATGGTTATTGCTGTATCCATTAATTCAGCCATTATCAAAGCAGCCGAATCCAATTCAGGATCCTCAGGGCCTATCATTGTTTTTGTTTCTTGCATTATTAATATTTTACAATTAATTGTTACTGTCTTAATAAAGAATGTTGTAGTTATTTGAGACCTTTGAGACTTCAACTGCTATCTGAGAGCATTTAAATGCTCAAAACATTTTATCTGTTATTATGGCATGTGGCAAGTAGAAGTACCTTGTGTATGTAAACTAAGGATTAATTTTTGATGCCCACTATTGAATATTGCATTTTATAAAGTTGTTCAGGAAAATATGACTGCTTTAGAAATAATTCACTGTATGAATAATATGATTTTTTCTCCTTGACTGTAATTATTAGAAAAATCTATTTACTTCATGCTGGTTGCTGTTTCTGGGTCACATGCAAGACTTGACAAATAGCCCTATTACAGAACAACAGGTACCTTTCTCTGATAGAATGAGTTTTTAAGTAAGATTATATTGCAGGATTTAAAAACAATACATTCTAATAGAAATAAACAAACACCACAATGTAAATTGCATTTGAACTACAGATCTATGTATTTTAACAGAGAGGTTTATATAATTGCCTTGTGGTGGCACTGTGGGTACCACTACTGCCTCATAGATCCAGGATCTCTGGCTCAAATTACATATCTAGTTATTGTTTTTGTGAAGTTTGCATGTTCTCCCCAAGTCTGCATTGGCTTTCCATCCACATAACCAAAGACATGTCTGTTCTGTGGATTGTTGATTCCAAACTGGTCTTGACTGAGTGTGACAGTGAGTGAGTGGGCACTGCAGTGGACCTGCACCCAGTTCAGGCCTGTTTTCTGCCTTTTGCAGAAACCCTGACCAAGAATTGGATGAAGCAGTTTTTAGAATGGTATGCTAAAATTTCCATTTTATTTAAATGGTACCATTACTTCAAGTAATAATATGTATTCTGGTATTATTTCATGTTGTGATACTGTAAAATTTGTAAGCCACTTCCATGACAAGTTTGACTTATTTCTATCTGCCAACTGCAGGTAATATGATTTTATGGTGTATGATGATTTCTTTCTGTTTTGCTATAACATTTAAAATACCTTAATCTTTAAGTAAAATATCTTCAGCAGAACGCACTTCCAAATATTCTATTACAAATTGGAATGTATCCATGTGTTGCTTGATGATAGAAAAGTTGGCCCAGTACATGCAGAGTAAGGACTTTTAAATATCAGATTTTGAGTGAATGGTTGCAGTAGACTTAAGAAATAAAGCTCTCTTACTATGTCTAAATTTCTCTGCGCATGTTGGCTAAATCTAAGGATAATAAACAAATTCAGCTGGATATAGTGTAAGTGCAAGGTCTCTTGCAGATCACTGTTTCTTTCCTCAGTTACGGGATTTCATCTAAAATCCTGTTAAGAATACATCAGATTTTAACAAATCCAACTCTCTCCCACCAGTATAATGAGAAAACAAAGCATAAGAGATAATAATGTTCAGTCTTTAGTGTAGAAAAACTACTAGATTTATCAAAACTACTAGATTATATAGTGCCAATGGCATGGCTTAAACAATTAATTGAATGTTAGGCATCTTGTTAAATGCATTAAATTGCATCTCTCATTAATGGCTACTGTAACACCAAATAAGCTAGCATTTTTTCATATGAGGGTATGGAAACGCATCATTGATGTAATATATATTCAGTTTAAATTTACCAACATAAAAAATACTTATACTCAAGCATTAGTTTTAGGACATCATCCAAAAGATATACACTCAGCTGAGGTTTTCTACCAGAACCTCTGCTGAAAGTGGATGATGGAGGCTATGTCTTTCCTAAATCAGCGGACTGCATACAATCAGTAAGCTAACAAGTGATGTTTTCAAGGTGTGTCTCAAAACACACAAGTAATTGAACCTAATCACATAAAGGGTATGGCTCTGGACTGGGAAAGGCAGTTCAAAGCGAGATCCCTTTCCAGGTAGGTTGGGCGTACAGTGGGTGTCAAAAAGAACGGGGTCAATACAATACAATACACAGAACAAAACACAAGTAATCCTCAATACAGTATAATAGTAAAATAAAAATATCACAAGTACAGAGCAGAATTTAACAGTAGATGATATCACATAGGGCGGCATGGTGGCGCAGTGGGTAGCGCTGCTGCCTCGCAGTTAGGAGACCTGGGTTCGCTTCCCGGGTCCTCCCTGCGTGGAGTTTGCATGTTCTCCCCGTGTCTGCGTGGGTTTCCTCCCACAGTCCAAAGACATGAAGGTTAGGTGCATTGGCGATTCTAAATTGTCTCTAGTGTGTGCTTGGTGTGTGTGTGTGTGTCTGTGCGCGCCCTGCAGTGGGCTGGTGCCCTGCCCAGGGTTTGTTTCCTGCCTTGCACCCTGTGTTGGCTGGGATTGGCTCCAGCAGACCCCCGTGACCCTGTAGTTAGGCCATTCCACAGCTGAGTCAGTGCTGGGCCAGCCAATCCAATGGAAGGACCCCTCTACCCCACGATTCCTGTGATCCTCCACCAGAGATGACCTTACAAAACAACTTGGCAGGTGGGCAGTGACACCAAGTGCCACATTTGAGTACCGAGGAGAGAAACAGAATAGGTGAGGGTTAGTAACAAATTATAACTATATAAATCATATTACTTATGTTTTAGTGCTAATGACTAACAACAGAGATGCAGTATGTACAGTTAATCAGCAGCTCTAGTCAGGATATGCTAAGCTGAAGTAGTGAGTCTTCAGCCGGGATTTAAAAGCTGAGACCGAAGGGGCATCTCTTATAGTAGCAGGCAGACCATTCCAGAGTTTAGGGACCCTGTAACTAAAAGCTTGACCTCCAACTGTTATTTTATTAATCGTTGGAATCTTGAGATCTTAATGTGCGTTCTAGTCTGTAAGTCATGATAAGTTCAGACAAGTAAGCCGGACCTTGGCCATTTAAGGCTTTATATGTTAAAAGGAGGATTTTGAAATCTGCCCTTAACTTAACTGGGAGCCAGTGTAAGGACATAAGAACTGGAGTTATGTGTTTATATTTTCTTGTTCTTGAAATAATTCTTGCAGTAGCATTTTGGATTAACTGGAGGCCGCATAAAGAACAATTTGAACATCCAGTGAACACAGCATTGCAGTAGTCAATCCTACTAGTAATAGTTAATCCTACCAGAAATGGTAGCAATCACTCTGTGTACAAGAGATCACATTAAGCCATCATCCTGTAAAGTGGGGGGTTCCCCACACCGTTTAGTAAATCATCTATGTTATAGGCTAGAAATCTTCCTGAGTACCCATGCCCAAGATATGCACTTTATACAACCATGTGAATCACCTTTGTCACAAGTTAATTCTAAGACCATAAAAGGTGCACTACTTACAGTATATCAATCCAAACAAGTTTTTCAGTACAGAGATAAGTCACCAGATAGTAGTAACTTTAGTAATCAAAGTCCAACAGACTTCCAAACACTTCATTGTAGCTTGAGAAAATTAAGAGCAACTTTCAGAACAATGTCACTTCCTTGCTTACACTTACAGCTCACACACTAAATACACAGGCAGACCACCAGCATATCCAGTTGCTGGGTGAAAACAGACTTTAGCCTTAAAGCCACTATAAAAATAAATAAATAAATAAAACAGAATTGAACAGAAATGAATGGAGTGTTACAAAGTCATAACCAAGGTCTAAATATGGTTTGCTAAGAGCAGATACATTGTGTGCATGCCTCAGGACATTAACTGCCCATTCAAAATGCTAGTCCCGTCCATTAATTATTTTTTTAATGAGAACAAGCACACTTTTGTATAAAAAATCATTTTGCATTCATAAAGAATTAATCAAGCATTTTTTAGTTGATTGGCAGGTGCCCTTCTAGTGTGTATGATTGCCTTTCATACCCAGAATGGAAAGTTTTTGCTGGCAATAAATAACTGGCATTACCTTAGGTGGGAGCTTGTTGCATATGTCTGCAGTCATCAATGTAGATCACTGATAATTACAAAGCAGACAGCATCATTTTCATAAAAATTACACTATGGATATTTGAAAATAGATGAAATTGCCTCCCACTATTTTAAATGCAGACTAGACTAAAATGACTCTGCCTCTCAATCTGATATTGCAGCGGAAGAACCCCACATACAGTATATGGTGGCAGAATGCAGCAAATAAGCAGCAGGAACAGAGCCTGTGCTGGTATTAATTGCGAAGAGGACACCAAGCAGAGTCACACTGAATTACTGTGGATGGCATGGGTGCACACAATCCTAAACAAGTACTAAATAAACTTGTGTGATTATTTGTGTGATTATTTTTGCCTCTCTCTCTATGCTTTGCTTCTTGTGTGCATATCCGCTGTGGTGTTTATAGTGCTTATAGAACTGTACATCTGCATGAGCTGTCTGCCTTATTGATGCTTTATTCTGGTTTGAGTGTACGCAAATAATATATTCTGTGGCATTTAACTACCTTACATTATAAGGTCAACAGGTCTTTATTAACATGGTAATTGTTACAGTTCACGACTCTAACGTGAAGTCAAGAAGTATATCATCAGGAAAAAGCAGAACAAGTCTTTCATGGATGAGTGGTTATTTGGGGTTGTTTTACAACTATTGGAAGTGGATGCATCACAATATTCAAGTCACTGCAAACACCCTTCATACTAGAGTATTCTAGAGGGAAATATCAGGCCATCCGTTCAAAAACAAAAGGGTGGCAGCAATTAGATCATGCAACAGGGTGACAGTCCTAAACAAATACTGTTGTGCATTAAAGAAAGTCCTACATTATGAACAGAAGAAGAGGTGTCAGGATTAGCAGGACAAAATTCCTCAAATTTAATCATATTTAATCTGTTGCATTGTTTTTCTTCAGGGCTTGGATTTATCTAATTTCAGGACTTGGTGATGACATTTAGTTGTTAGTCATTCTGATACTGTTTGCAGAATCATGAAAATGAAAAATGGCGTACCTACTTTTTCACATGGTTGTAAATCAGTAAACTGCTTTTTATGTTGAGCAACAGGGATGCTGACCGTAGTCACTGGTGAGTCTTCCCAGAAGTTTATCCATCTATTTTCTAACAAACCTATAAAGTTCAGGGTCTCAGGAAGTTGGTGGTCATTCCTGATATAGTAGGTGCAAGAGGAGAACAACTGTGGATGGTGCACCAGTAAACTGCGCACCCACACACATACTTGGCCATTTCAGATTTATTCCTGGAAATTACTTTAAAAAATTCAGCTTTTAATATTTAGTTTACTAAGGCTGGTCAAAAGGGTGTCACACTTAACTATTTCAGAAGAAATGACTTACATTAATAAAGTTTTACTTCAAGTTAAAGTGAAGACTCTTCAATACAAAGGTCATACTCTGGAATTAAGCAAGTTTAAGAGAATAATATACCCAGGACAGACTAATATAACAAAAGAAATGCCTATACCTACCACTTATATACTGATTAACCTGAGGATGTCCAAGAATTATAAATGCACATGCATTCAGTATTGCCATAGTTGAGCCAGAAGCCTGCTGAAGGAAATATGCTCACCTCCCTTGGTACCTTGGTATGAATAAAGGAACCTTCAAACTATCCATAACTTCAACTGATTATTTAATAACAAGAAAATCTCCAACACTATGCACTGTCTTAAAAGTGGATGCAGACTAACTGCTTTTTTATCTGGTCTCTGTAATCACACTGATATGGCAATGCTCTTAATATTTATCAAAACACACAAACACTTTGTTTCTGTGCACATGAAAACAATAACAAGAAAAGCCCGATGAAGGAAATAAAGTTATAAAGAAACCTCTGCACAGTGTCACACATGGAGACAACTAAAGGGCTTGAGCATATGTAATTCCAGGGGGTGGCGAAGTGCACTCATTCTCCCTCTCGATCTCTTACAGACCATTCTAGGGAAATTCCGCCCAGCTCTGGGGCAGCCAACGACGTCACTTCCGGTTCCAGTCCTGATGACATCACTTCTCCTACTGGCCTTTAAAGCTGCCATCTTGTGTACACTAAGTCAGTTCTGTTTTGGACTCATTTGTGTGAATATGTCTGTTCTTTGGAATCAGTTTTGCAGTCGGGAAAAATTATACGGTTGACTGCCCCAAACCTTCTCTACGTCTTATGGTCGTCTTTGTGACAACAGTTGCTTGGTGATTATAAAACTTGTACTTGTGATGAAAATACTTTGAATTTCAGAGAATTCTGATTTCTCATTTACCACAGCTACAATAGCATGTATTTATGGGCCTGTTAAAAGTTTCACACTATAAACTACAACATGACTGAAATTTTAAATTACAGTGAAACCTCGGTTCACGACCATAATTCGTTCCAAAACTCTGGTCGTAACCAGATTTGGTCATGAACCGAAGTAAATTCCCCCATAGGATTGTATGTAAATACAATTAATCCGTTCCAGATGATACAAACTGTATGTAAATGTATATTTTTTCTAAGTTTTTCAGCCCAAACATAGTTAATTAAACCATAGAATGCACAGCGTAATAGTAAACTAAATGTAAAAACATTTAATAACACTGAGAAAAACCTTGAACAACAGAGAAAACTAACACTGCAATAGTTCAAACTATAGCGCTACCAACTGCTGGCTAAAAACACTTTTAAGCACAGGGAAAAAAATGAACATTTGAAAAAATCCGTAATTTAATAAACCACCAAGAAAAGTAACATTGCAACAATGCACGCTACGAACCGATCGCTGTAAACAGAAGTGAAAACAAAAACAAGCCCAGTGCATTCTTTAACTGCCTTCTCTACCTTATGCATCCAGCCCCCTCTCTCACTCTCTAGCCTGTGTGTGTGTCTCTCTCTCGCGCAACTATGTGCGTGTCTCTCTCTCGCTCGCTCGCCTGTGTGTGTGTGTCTCTCTCTCTCTCTCTCGCGCTGCCTGTGTGTGTGTGTCTCTCTCTCTCGTGCGCCTGTGTGTGTGTCTCTCTTGTGCGCCTGTGTGTGTGTGTCTCTCTCAAGTGCCTGTGTGTGTCTCTCTCTCTCGCGCGCACGCCTGCCTGCGTGTGTGTGTGTGTGTGTGTCTCTCTCTCACACACCTATGTGTGTGTCTCTCTCTCTCTCGCGCGCGCCTGTGTGTGTGTCTCTCTCGCGCGCCTGTGTGTGTATGTCTCTCTCTTGCGCGCCTGTGTGTGTATGTCTCTCTCTCGTGCCTGTGTGTGTGTCTCTCTCTCTCGTGTGTGTGTCGCACTCTCTCGCTCTCTCTCTCTTGCTCGCTGCACAGAAAATGCACAGGGAGAGACTGAACACGTACAAACCGAAAGGGAAACTGGCTTGTTCGTATACTGAGTGTGTGGTCGTGAACCGAGGCAAAAGTTTGGCGAACTTTTTGGTCGTAAACCGATTTGTATGTGTTCCGAGACATTCGTGAACCGAGGTTCCACTGTATTTTTCTAATACCATATACGTCTCCAAAAAATATCTGCATTGAAAATTCAACAGTAGCTTGGCATAGTGGGACAGCAGAGACTGGGTTCAAAAATCCATGCTAGACTGTTGTCAGTGTGGAATCTGAGAGTTCGTCACATGGGCTTTCCTTGTAGATACTGAGATCTGCCTCTAATATCATAAAACTTAAAGATAAAGTTAATTGGTAATTCTAAGCTTTCCCCATTTGAGCAAGTATTGGTGTTTGCATGAGTTCCAAAAAGCTGCATCTGAGCCTGGTGCTGCTGTTATTGGCTCTGGTTTCCCAATACCCTGTAATAGTTTGAACATGTTTAGAAAATGAATGAATTAATGGATGCAAATAAGTTGTATGTTTGTTCAGAGTATGACATTGTGATCTTTATTTTGAATAGTGCATTTGAAATTCAGCGCTACCTTTAAGAAAAATTAAATTTAAGAAAAATATTAGAAATCAATAGGAATAAAAGAAGACCATTATTGATTTATCTATAAGAGAAAAGTGAATTGGGGAAGACAAAAAAAAATTATATAAGGCCAGAAAATAGAATTTTGAGATTTAAGAGTAAGAATAGGAACCTTCAAAAACAAAAGAAATGCAGTACTTGGATTAAACCTGGAATTATTTTTTTCTATAGAAAAGAAAATGAAGAATATACAATAGCATGGCTAGGAGACAAATAAAAAAATAAAGGTGTAAGCTGTATCTTTCTAAATGTGTCTTTGGAAAAAATTTTACTGTTCATTACCCATTAATAACTGCACCTTTTCACAGACTCAAGAGCAATAAAGAAACACAATAAGCTTTAAAAATTCTTTTTTTCATTATGGCATTCATACATTGTAATGCATTTTGGTACATGTTACATTCTACTAAGAGGCTTTGAACAAATACCATACAGCTGAAGTCAAGTACAATGAGCTTTTACCAGGATTGCCTTCTTTTTCAATGACACTGTCATATATTGATAGCAGACAATAGATTGAAAGTCGCTTTAACAGCACAACTACCTGCTGACATTAGAGTGTCTGAGAGCTTGTGTATCTCTTTCGGAGACTGGATAGCTTAAAGTGACTTCTCAGTCTCCCCTCTGAGTCCTTTAAGAGTCAAATATGTAATCTTTTACTGGGTATAGCAAGCTGTGTAGTATGTGATTGCTTTAAAGTCACAAACACAACAAGCCAGCAATGGAGACAATGTTTTTGAAAGGCATCTCTACAATGCATAAATGAATGTGTCATCTGTTTTGTTGCAGTGTTTATGCCTTAGTACTGTATTGTCATTGTGACTTAATGAATAATCTAAATTAGATATGGGCGAGATACAAGAAAAGTTATAATAACAGATGCTGTATCAGCCTGAATAATAAAATAAAACACTCCTTTAATTCACTCATGCAAACATTATCAGAAATAAGTGAGGTTTAAGTGCATAATTATGACAACAATAGAACGGAGCACTTGTGTCTAAGAAAAAAAATCTTAGCATACAGCAAGCAGGAAGCTTACCCAGTGAGATAATTAAAGACAGAATTAGAAATAAAATGATGGTCAGATTAGTTAGCTTTTTGTACCTAGCAGTAAATAGGCTTAGACTGACTGAAATATTTATTTGAAGAATAATTTTGTCTTGAGAAATGGTAGATGACATATATATTAATGTCACTAGAAAATTATAAAGAAGTAATTCATATAAACTTTTGCAATATTTTATTTCATTTTATCTGGTAGCATTGATTAAAAAATAATTGAAAATGTTATGTGTAATGAACTTTAATCCAGTAAATGGAGCATGTGTAATTTTAAAGCTGCAAATGTAGGGAATAGTTGACATGTATTTTGGTTCTTCAGTTTCTTTTCTACTCTTGAGCATAAATGTTATAGGACAGACTGGCATTATCCAATTTGCCAGGCTGGAACCCAAATCCTGCTGTAAAACATTATTTTTGTCAGCTAAATGTCTCAGTTTGCCTGAATGGGCCTTCCTTTGGAATTTGGCACATCCACATCCATATCTGATAAGGTGATCAATACCAGTCCATGTAACAGCCAGGGACATCTCTCTCTAAGGGGTGAAACTGACTCAAGTTCTGAGCAAAGGACCATAAATCCAGAAGAGGAACTTTGATAGACAGAACTTCCCACCAGTGGTCAACCAAGAGGATGGCCTTATGTGCATTCAAGAAGCTAATGACAAAACTCCTATTCCTCCTAAACCCTCGTAACACCCTAACTAACTGCTCTTCTTTCACTATGCTACAGGCTGACCTGGCCATAATCTGGTTGCAAATAAACAGAACCTATAGCTGATAGGGTGTGAAGTGATGTCCTCAGTGGTGCAACCAACAGTGACGTTAAAGGGCACAGGCAAATTTTCCCACATTTGGTCTGAGGGGAAAAAAGAGAAAGGATCAGTGCACTCTGCCACCCCCTGGTCCGACCAGAAATTATCTTCTTTCGAGCCCTTTAGCTGCCTCCAATGCGCATGTTGTAACAATGTACAGTTATTATACGGTTATAATGACTACCTACATAAATATATCTGTATAATAGTCATATATTACTTTAGTATTATATAGTATCACATTCCATCAAAAATCTCAGAGCAGCATATAGTTACATAAATAGAAGTTGTGGTGGATTGCCGGCTTCTTACTCCGGCCATCACCCCCAGGCCGCCAGGAGGAGCTCTCCGGACAGCGTGGACGTGCCCCAAGTTCCAGCAGGGACTCATGGACTATGTAGTTTTTATACGCAGCCCCGCTGAATACCTTGGGGGCCACCAGGAGTCGCTGTAGGAGGACTCGGAGGCTCTTATGTGCCCTATAACCCAGGAGTACGTCATGGTCACGTGACAGGAAGATACGATGTGCTCCTGGGTTGAAGAAAAGGACTGTTTACCCTGACCCGGGAGGAATAAGGAGCTGGACTGATTGGGCAGGAACACCTCCGGGTCAGGGTGTATAAAAGGACTCTGGGAAGCCCAGTACATTGAGCTGAGCTAGGAGGTAGGGTGGCGAAGTGTCTGGGCGAGGAGGAAAGAGAATTGTGATTGTATTATTGAGAATTTTATGAATAGTGTGGTGTGTAGAGTGCTTGGTGCACAGTATTATTATTTAATAAATAATAATTACACTTTTACCCGGTGTTTGGAGTGGTACCTGAGGGTCCGAGAGGTGGATCAAGGGCATATCTGCGACAAAGTGTAGCTAGAAGTAACTGCAGAATAACATTCAATGTCCTAATTTAAGATGTATGTTTTTGAAATGTGACAGAAAACTCCATAAAAAAGGTGGTATGATCAGATTCATATAAAAACATTACTGATATAAGTTTTGTTCTTATGTCACATAATATTTTTGTAAAATGCTAGCTGCACTAGGCTTGAGCTAAATATATACACACTCACATGTCTATGGTTTTGCTTTTAAAAATTTTCAAGTACATTTCTTTTTCTTTTTAGCCCCATGATGCTTAATTTCAGCTTTGATGTGAGTAAATCTTTGAACATAACATACAGAACACTCTGTATATCCTATTGCAACAGCAGCATTGCCTCCTTGGACACAATGAGGTGATAAATAGTAAAGTGTAAAGTGATGGGAGAACCTGGACAAAAATGTAGAGTAAATGTATAATTCAAGCTAAAGTACAATCAGCTGACCTAAATTCCCTCTTTACTGTGCTCCAAACTTGGTTGGTCGCTTTTCATCCATATCAGATATGTCTTGTATCGGTGTTCAATTCTAAATGTTTTTGTCATTTAGTCCTTTTCCATTATTGAACAATTTCAAGTTAAATTGTTTTTTTTTAAGTATGGGACAAATCAACTCAATGTAAATGGTAACTGCTTTTAATTCTACTGTTCAGGGCTGTAAGAACTGAATGAAAGCCATACATATAAGAGCAAAATTGCAGAGGACTTGCAAGCATGGTGTCAGCAGAATTGTAGATTGACAAGCAGTACCTGGATATGGGCTATAGCGTGTAGTCTGATATTGTACATACTGGTGTTGTAAGGTTATAGTAGCTAACTGAATAATTTTGAATAAAACTGCACAATAATTATGTATTATATACGTATAGTTACATAAATACAGATACTAGCATATCTAGAATTTGCTGCAAAATAAAATTAAATATAAACACAAAATATTTTTAATAATACACACCATCTATCGTGTAACATAAGCATAAATATTGCAAGTGAACATCGGGCTTGTTGCATGGTTTGGGATCCGACTGAGATATTTATGGGGAAGGATTTGGGTGTGACACAGCCTTTAATATGACTTGCCCTAGAATGCAGAAGAAATCCCTGGAAGACTACTGATGTCACATTCTGTCTTGACTTGTCAGCCCCACCACTTCTGCTTCCTCCACTATAAAGTCATTCTAGATCAGTCAACTGACTGGAAAGGATCTATTCCCAGAAAGACATCCATTGTGAAAAGGCCTGAAAAGCCTGTATATCACTAGTGATGTTTATGATCACTTTTTGCTTTTTCAATTATTTAATTACTGGACATTAAACTGGGTAACATGCGGTACCCCAGTACTTTATTTATTTCTTTATTTTATTTTACAATGTATATACATACACTCTGTGGCTACTTTGTTTCGCTTATTGAATACCGAAAAGAACCCAATTTTACCTCCAAAACAACCTAAAGTATTCAAGGTATGGTGTCAAAGATATGCTGAAAACATTCTGTAGGTATTTTGCATTAAAATTCAAGGAGGGCAGGTGTTACCGAGATTGACTAACCACCAAAAAGATATACATATCTTTACATAAGATATGCTTCAGAACAGTGTTGCTTGCAATAAATAGACCATGTTTCAAAACAGTCACGCGATAAGTGACACAGATTGCTAAGTAAAAAAAGGATATGTTTCCAGTCTATGCAGTTTAACTGAGTAGAAGAAAGGATAATCAGTATCTCACATAAGTCCTCATTTTACGCTTCTAGGACTTTTAACACAAATCTGTACATGTGGCTCACAACAATGAACTCATTTTAAAATAACAGTCTCAATCCACTGTACTAATTCACTTCATAAATTTAAACACCTCAACCATGTTACCTCTTAACCTTCTTTTGCTTAAACTGAAAAGGCTCATCTTTCTTCATAATTCAACCCCTGTAGCCCTGGAATCAGACTAGTTTCTCTTCTCTGGACCTTTTCTAGTGCTGCTACATCCTTTTTGTAGCCAGGAGACCAAAACTAGATAGATAGATAGATAGATAGATAGATAGATAGATAGATAGATAGATAGATAGATAGATAGATAGATAGATAGATAGATAGATAGATAGATAGATAGATAGATAGATAGATAGATAGATAGATAGATAGATAGATAGATAGATAGATAGATACTTTATTAATCCCAATGGGAAATTCACATTCTTCAGCAGCATACTGATACAATAAATAATATTAAATTAAAGAATGATAATAATACAGGTGAAAAAACAGACAATAACTATGTATAATGTTAAATGTTAACGTTTACCCCCCCGGGTGGAATTAAAGAGTCGCATAGTTTGGGGGAGGAACGATCTCCTCAATCTGTCTGTGGAGCAGGACAGTGACAGCAGTCTGTCGCTGAAGCTGCTCTTCTGTCTGGAGATGATACTATTTAGTGGATGCAGTGGATTCTCCATAATTGATAGGAGCCTGCTGAGTGCCCTTCGCTCTGCCACAGATGTTAAACTGTCCAGCTCCATGCTAACAATAGAGCCTGCCTTCCTCACCAGTTTGTCCAGGCGTGAGGCGTCTTTCCTCTTAATGCTACCTCCCCAGCACACCACTGTGTAGAAGAGGGCGCTCGCCACAACTGTTTGATAGAACATCTGCAGCATCTTATTGCAGATGTTGAAGGAAGCCAGCCTTCTAAGGAAGTATAACCGGCTCTGTCCTTTCTTGCACAGCGCATCAGTATTGGCAGTCCAGTCTAATTTATCATCCAGCTGCACTCCCAGATATTTATAGGTCTGCACCATCTGCACACAGTCACCTTTGATGATCACTGGGTCTATGAGGGGTCTGGGCCTCCTAAAATCCACCACCAGCTCCTTGGTTTTGCTGGTGTTCAGGTGTAGGTGGTTTGAGTCGCACCATTTAACAAAGTCATTGATTAGGTCCCTATACTCCCTAAAACTACACACAGTACTCAAGACGAGGCCTCACCAGTACATTATAAAGGTTGAGCATAACCTCCTTGGACTTGTACTCCACACATCGTGCTATATAACCTAACATTCTGTTTGCCTTCTTAATGGCTTCTGAACACTGTCTGGAAGTCAATAGCTTAGAGTCCACTATGTCTCCCACATCCTTGTCATAAGCTGTACTCTTGATTTTCAGACCGCCCATTGTATATTCAAACCTAACATTTTTACTTCCTATGTGTAATACTTTACATTTAATGACATTAAATTTCATCTGCCACAAATCTGCCCAAGCCTGTATGTTATCCAAGTCCTTCTGTAATGATATAACGGATTCCAAATTATCTGCTAATCCATCTATTTTGGTGTCATCTGCAAACTTAACCAGCTTGTTACTTATTGTATATTCTTATCTAATTCATTTACATATGTTAAAAATAGCAGTGGCCACTAGCACTGACCACTGTGAATACACCACTCTTAACATCAGCCAGTTCTGATAAAGTTCCTCACACCATCATCCTCTGCTTCCTGTGTCTGAGCCAATTCTGTACCCATCTACAAACATCACACTGAACTCCCACGTCTTTTAGTTTGATCCCAACCTCTCATGAGGCACCTTATCAAATGCTTTATGAAAGTCAAGATAAATAATATCATATGCTCCACTTTGATAATATCCTTTTGTTGTTCCTCATAGAGAAAAGCCAAGCAAAATGACACCTTTTATTGGCTAACTAAAAAGATTACAATATGCAAGCTTTCGAGGCAACTCAGGCCCCTTCTTCAGGCAAGATGTAATCCTCATAGAATTCCAGCATGTTAGTAAAACACGACCTCCCTCTCCTGAACCCATGCTGACTGTTCAGAAAAACTCTGTACTTGCCATGTGCTTTCTGCTCAATCTTATCCTTAATAATTCCTTCCATTAATTTTCCTGTGATGCATGTTAAGCTTACTGGCCTATAGTTGCTTGGATCTGCCCTGTCACCCTTTTTATATAATGGGATGATATTTGCCATTTTCCAGTCTTTTGGAATCTCTCCAGTGCACAGTGACGTCCTAAAAATATGTGTCAAGGGTTTATATATGTACTCGCTAGCCTCCTTAAGAACTCGAGGGTAAATATTATCTGGTCCTGGTGATTTGTTTGATTTCAGCCTATTTAATCTGAGCAGTACTTCTCCCTCTACAATTTACAAATCCCTCAGTACCTCCTTAGTTGTTCAGTTTACCGCTGGGAGGTTATCCACTTGCTCACTTGTGAAGACCTCAGAAAAAGGCAAGTTTAGAGCATCCGCTATTTCACTGTCTGTATCTTTTAATTCCCCTTTACTATTTCTGATGCACTTCCCCACCTCCTTGACTGTTCTTTTACAACTAAAAAAGAATCTTTTAGGGTCTTCTTTTGCCTTATCTGCTATATTCTTCTCCAACTGTCTTTTAGCCTCCCTGATATCCTTCTTAATGTTTGCCCTCATGTTCTCATACACCCTACCATTCACTTTGCAGTCATTAGTCTTATATGCCTTATAATACAGTTTTTTCCTTTGCAGCTTCTCTTTAACTCTTTATTAACGCACTGTGGAGTTTTTTTTAATTTCCTATTAATTCCAAATTTAGGTATGTACCTGTCCTGCATTACATGTAAAATATTTTTAAACCTGCTCCACTGCTCCTCGACTGTCTCCACACTTAAAAGCTTATCTCAGTGTATCCTCCTTAGACTTTACCGCATCTGCTCAAAATTTGCCCTACTAAAATTAAACTTAACAATTTTAATCTTTGCATCTGCACTCTTACAAAGCACTGAGAACTGTATTATATTATGGTCACTTGACCATAGTGGTTCAATCACCTCTACATCCTCAATTCTATTCTGATTATTACAAAATACTAAATCCTGACAAGCTTCACCCTGCATTGGTGCTTTAACATACTGTGTTAGAAGACAGTCACTGATTACTTATAGAAACTCCTGCTCTTGTGGTCTACCATTTGCAAGGTTATCCCAGTTAATATTCAGATAATTAAAGTACCCCATGACTAAATATCTCCCTGTAAACTTGCCTTTTTAATATTACTAAAAAGATGTGTGTTGAAATTATTGTCTGAATTGGGTGGTCTATAACACACTACTAAAGTAAGGCCTTTTTCCCAAATGTTTTCTAGGCGAAGCCACATGTCCTCACTAAGTTGGGGCTCATTGTCCAAATGAAGAGGACTTGCATTTAAATTCTGTTTGACATAAACAGCAACCCCACCTCCTATTCTGTTCTGCCTATCCTTTCTAAAAATATGTATCCCTCTATGTAAGAAGTTCTTAACCTGAGGTCAGTTGACCCCTAGGGGGTCCATGGATGGGTTTCAGGGGTCTGTGAGGGTCAGATAAAAATTAACATTTATATTCACCATACAGCCCGGTACTGTTGATTTAGAGTAGATGTAGTAGTAGTAATAGTAATGGTAGTAGACAACATAGTAGTAGTAGATCTGTTTTAATTTGCACAAGAAGATTGTATTTCATAATTATAATGAGTGGCCATTACTTTACTGCATAACAAGCAGTGTTCTTTTAGATTGTTTGCTTTAAAGTTTAATAATACTTTGTGTATGTCATATATGTATGAGACAATCAAATCTCTATACATAAAGTACATTATATTCATTGCATGCAAAGTTGTGTTTATATGGATATTTCTGGGGAAGGGGGTCCATAGCTTTCATCAGATTCTTAAAGGTGTCCATGACTCAATAAAGGTTAAGAATCACTGCTCTATATTATACTCATTTCCATCTTTGTTATTTAGGCAGGTTTTCTATAATATTATGCTCTGCTACATACAGCTTTAACTCACTTGCCTTATTTTTGATACTTCTAGCATTAAGGCAACCTATTTTAAATGTGTTACTCCTTCTACATTTAAATGTTGGATTAGAATTTACATTACTACGCATTTTTATTTGTACACCGTTGATTATTCCTCCATGTATAATTCTAAACCTGGCCTGTCCTAAACTCCCTGTCCCCTCATTCCCTTGTTTAAACAGTCCTCGACTAGTCTACTCATACAACTCCCCAATACATTGGTGGCCCTCCAGTTCAGATGTAACCCGTCATTGCGGAACAGGTCCCATCTGATCCAAAAGAAGTACCAATGCCCCATAAACCTATACCCTTCTACCCTGCGCCAAGATTTGAGCCACACATTAAGCCTTCCAATCTCCTCAGTCTTACCTGGTCTGGCGCGTGGCACAGGCAGAACTTGCATGTCATGTATTGCAAAATGGACAGTGACAACTGGATCCACCCCCACTCAGGCCAAGAGCCTATCCACCCTTCCAGGGAGGTTCCCCCACCCCGTGCACCAAAAAGGCAACAAATCGCACAAGACTCTCTGTCTCTGGAGCTAACCTGAGCTTCAATCCCCCAAATGATTGAGTCCCCAACTATCACCACCTCTCTCTTTCTGGAAACTGGTTTTGAGGTGACCTGTTGGGGCTCCTCATCCCTGCCTACCACCTCAGAATCATCAGAGACACTGTCCAGCTCTTTAAAAATGGTTTGATACTTCTAATTCTGGGGTTGATAACCCCAAAAGAGTGTGTACTATTTACCTTGTGTCTTGTGACCGTGACCCACCTATCTCTGCCAATCTGGTCTGGAATTTCCTCCCGTGCCACCTTAGGGGTGCACACTATCTCTCTAAAGGACACCTGGGCTAGGTCCGCCAATTCTCTACTACAACGTAGGCCAGCCAACTCCTCCTCTAGTTTCATCAACCCTGAGCTCAATGTGCTGGATCAGCTGGCATCTCCTGCAGATGTAGCCCTCATAGACAACTGGATCCTCCAAGTCATCATCTAAAAAGTCAAACATTCAACAGAACTTGCAATGCACTGGCATCATGATTAAAATTTGATTTAGGATTACTAAAACTGCCTTAACTTTTTCTTTTTTTAAATAAAATTAAATGATTTAACTAAAATGGTAAAACTAAGAAAATTAACCCAAAGAAAATAGATTATAGAATTGCTACAGCTGTTTTATACCTTATGTCCCCTTAAGCTCCTGTACTATTCTCCCTCTCACTGCCTGCTGTTTCAACTTCTATGAGGTTAAATGTACTTTTCTCTGTCTGGTTTTCTAACTGTGCATTCCTCTTATTCCTTACTTAAAAACTCTCCACTCACACTGTTTGTATTCTCCCATATTAATGAACCCTTACACTGTCGCCCATTTAACTGTTCTACCTCCCGATCGCTAAGAACTGTTCAGTCTTAAATAAATTATTAAATAAAAAGTGCTTGGTGAATATCTGCTGCTAGTTTATTTCTTACTACCCTACAGCCCCCTGTGCCTGATCGGGTGTCTTAACGCTGGCCGCATTCCTACGCACAGCTGAATGTTCCCCTTTATTTTTTTGAAGTTAGCCATGGCTTTTTTTTTTAAACTAAGCAATCGCTGTTTCAGTTACTTATTAACTATTTATTTCTAGGATGTGGTTATCTACTTATCAGTTAGTGCTGCTTTCTACCCTGCCTCCTCGAAGCAGGTTCAAATACACATAACAAGAGCAAAGGTACTAGTAACTCTTCCAACTTTAAAAATTCTTGCACTGTTCCTTAGTGGCAACCAAAACCCATGTTTATAGGAGCAAATTTTCTATGTAAATAATTAAAAGCCCATCTGATGCTCAAATCATGCACACAGTGTTGCAAAAGATGCAAGAAAAGATTTTTTATTGGAGAATACTTTTTAAAATCTCACACCTGTAAATCTGTAGTACTAGGGTGTTGTACCGTGTTAGCCATTATGAATGTAGAGAAAAGCCAAGCAAAATGACACCTTTTATTGGCTAACTAAAAAGATTACAATATGCAAGCTTTCGGGGCAACTCAGGCCCCTTCTTCAGGCAAGATGTAATATAGAAACTGGAGTTCCCTATGTTTACTGTATATACACACTCTAGGACAAGAAACAATATTGGTAAATATTTAAATGAGAAATTTTAAATGTAAAAAATTAATAGATTCATTCAGGCTAGGGTTAATTTAACAGGAGAGAAAAGAACAATGTATTGTCAAGATCTCTGGATAAGATAACTGTCCAACAAAGTCTTTTGAAGTTTGTAATGAGTTTTTTCAAAACAATGTGGATCTGTATACAGGTTGTCTGTCATTCTGAGAGATGTAAACAATCCTCATATCTGGCCATAAAACTCTTGTCTTTATTCAATCCATGTTGTAAAGTATTAAATTTTAACATGAGTTTAACTGCCCATAAGCACTGTGACTTTAAAGTCCTTTTCACAGTGTCCATGGCTGTTGAAGTGGGCCGCCACAGGAACATCTGTGTTGCCATGTTTAATGTGGAACCTGTGTAAATTCATTCTCTGGTGGAGTGTTTGTCCAGTTTCTCCCACATAGAGTGCAGTGTCAGGACATTTCATGCAGAAAATTAGGTAGATTACATTAGATGATCTGCAGGAAAATGATCCCTTTATGTGATGTTCAAGTCGGCAGTGTGGTATAACTATACGGTCTGTATCATAGATGTGGGCACATGTTTTGCATCTTTTCTGTAGGCATGGAGATGTGCCATTTTCTGTTGGTTCATTTAGGGAGCCTCGGACAATTAGTTGTTGAAGGTTTGGTGGTTGTCTGTATGCCAGGAGGGGAGGTTCAGGAAATACATTTTTCAGTGTTTGGTCACTGTTTAGTATTGGCTGAAGTTCTATTATAATTTTTCGAAGTGTTTCAATATGTGGGTTGTAGGTGACAACAAGGGGGTTGCAATCCTTGTTGTCTTTGTTTTTATATTCCAGAAGGTTGTCTCTGGGTATGGCAGTAGCTCTTGTTATTTGAGTGTCAGTTGTTTTGGGGGTGTAACCTTGTCTGATGAAATCTTGTCTGAGCTCCTGCAGTTGTTGATCCCGGTCTGTCAGGTCTGAGCAAATACGATTGTACCGTATTGCTTGGCTGATAATAATGGAGCGCCTTATATGCTTGGGGTGGAAGCTATCACTTTTCAGGTAGGTCCGTCTGTCTGTCAGTTTGTGAAAAATAGAAGTTACAAGGGTGTTGTCTTTCAGTTGAACGGTGGTGTCAAGGAAGCTGACTTCTGTTTTTGAGTAATTCAGCTTCAGCTTTATGTTGGGGTGAAAACAATTATATTCATTATGAAAATGGAGGAGGTCCTTCTCACTGGCAGTCCAGATTATGAAGATGTCATCTATGTAACGGAGATACAACATTGGTTTTACGATGCACATTGACATGAAATCCTCCTCCAATTTTGCCATAAAAAGATTTACATAGTGAGGTGCAAACTGACAGCCCATTGCAGTCCCCATTTGTTGCAAGTAGCAATCTTGTCCAAAAGAGATTAGGTTATGTGCCAGAGTGAATTTTATCATTTCTATTACTGACTTTGTGGGTAAATCATGTTGTTTGAGGTACATTTCACATGCCAATATGCCATCATCATGGGGGATGTTAGTGTAAAGTGCCTCAACATCCATTGTGGCCAGTAAGATTCCCTCAGGTAAGGGGCCTAAAGCAGACAGTTTTTTTAAGAAGTCAGTGGTGTCCTGGATGTAGCTGGTTGTATTACGGGTGAGGGGTTTAAGGATGTGCTCCACCCAACCTGAAACATTTTCTATAAGGGAGCCAATTCCTGAGATTATAGGCCTTCCTGGGTTCCCTTCTTTGTGGATTTTAAGAAGCATGTAGAAGTAACCCATTTTGGGGTTCTCAGGAATTAAACTGTTTACATCATCCCTAATGTCAAGAGGAAAGCTACTTACTTTTGACGTAGTAATGTCTGCATTGCTGAAGTCATACAAGAAACAGTTTGTCTGCACTAGTAGGACTGACTTGTTTGTGTTCTCTCCATTGGTTGATACTCTATTTCTCCTTTTTTACACATAGCTTTGGATTTAGTAGTTTTGCTTTTGTTAAATTGAAAATAAATACATTTTGGTAAACAGTAGAAAGCATTTTGGGATATATACTTCTTATTGCAGTGGTACCTGATGGTCATGCCATTTCATTTTTTAACCCACTTAACCCTGATCTCCTTTATTATTCTTATTATATTTAAAATTCATAATAAAGATTTATAGAAAGAAAACCCAATCAGACTGACATAATATGGTATCCAGTTTAGGATATGCTCCTATTATCCAAGTTATTCTGTTATAAACAATACTATTGCTGGTATTTTGGATTAAGCACCTTGTTTAAGTTTCAGAGTTAATGCGGCTCTCCAAGCACACAAGTCATTCTCATGTACCGTGATCAGAAAGTGTATTTTTATGGAAATTCTATGCCACCTTATATCTCCTGAGCTGTGCACTCAGTTAATGTAGAAGTGAGAGCAAATTGATCCGTAGATTATTTTATAAAGCCTCTATAACAGAAAGAGAGTATTACACCAATAATACATATGAGGGAACTGCTGCAATGTTGAAAATAATAAAGATTTTGCAAAATGAAGGCAGATTATTAATATGAGGAATCTTGAAAAATTAGTTAACTTATTTGAATCAGAGAGACTTTGTTATTGTTATTGTTTTTGTTCAAATTGCTAACTTATTACATTCAGCAAGGATCCTAACTAGACATGATAGGTATAACCATATACCCACTGTTCTTAAATCACCATAATCATTTCTTTGATCATTTAGAAGTCAATACAAATGGTTTAGCCTACCTTATCCTAGTCAAAAATTAATGCCTATACTGAAGAGTACTGTTGCCCCAAATCATGACTCACTTTTGGCACAGAAGATGTTATCTAAAAAAAATAACAAAAATTAAATTAGTGCATGCCATGAGTGCAAGACATTTTCTTTGCAATAATCTTAAAGTTTACTAGGGGTCAATATTCATGCTTTACTTCTCCCAAGTTATTCTAAAGAAATTTGCTAAGACACATTATAAATGCAGAAATGGAGCATGTGCATTGCATGTGTAAATCAATTTAATGAGCGACACCCTCTCCACCACCACATTTTCCATGTTTTCATGTATTGGATCTGTGAATAGCCCATTCTAATTAAGCTCCAAATTTTGGAAATAACAAAGTAGAAAACTGAGAAGGACTGATGTTTGAACTCCACTCTCACTTCACTTCCACACAGAACCAACATCAGACTTAGATTCATGACTTAGCGTCAAGAATGCAAGTACATATCTAATACTGCAAAAATAGGGCCTGAACAGAATACAGAAGTTGCCATTGACCCACCATACCCTGGAAACATCTGTTACAAGATACAATGGAGTATACAATCATAAGCTTTTGTCACATCTGGAGAGCACATGTAGACAGTACTGGCTGGTTCACAGATCCACAATGAAGAGAGAACTTACATTGTTTCTCCTGAATCTGAGGTTTGACTATCAGATGTAGTCTCCATTCTAGTAATCCATCTTAGTCTTAGTAACCTTGCTTAGGCTTTCTCAGTGTGGATGAGGAGGGTCGTCCCTCAATAATAGGGACACACTCTCTTGTCCCCGTTGTTTTTAAAATGGGAACTACCACCTTAGCCTACCAGTCCTGAGGAGCAATTTCCACCTTCCATGCATCATTCAAGAGGTGTGTTAGCCATAGGATCCTCACAATAACCAGTGCTTCCAGCCAGATCAAATCCTATGCAAACTTGTGACCTTGACACTATTGAGCTTTTTAATCATTCATTTCTGCAAACATAGGTACAGAGATGAACCCAAACCACATGTAGTGCTTTTAGAAATAACTCCTTAAACAAAACAATGTAAATAATATACTGTAGCATAACATAGTGGTCAACCTCACCATCTCTCGGCATGTGAGCATTGGTTTAGTTCCCAGGGGAGCTGGCTTCCAGTGGCCTATACATTTTTTTGAAAGATATGTACAGTAATAGGCTATTTATTAACTCTAAATTTGGTCATTATGAGCGAGACTGTGCTGGATTGGAGTTCAGTCCATCATTATTTCTTATCTTGGATGTGATGCTTTTGGAATAGACTTTACAACTCTGCTACCTTGTAATAAAAAAATAAAGCAGAAAATGAATAGAAGGATAAAGGTAACTTCTAAATGTTTCTGCTGCAGATTCTTCACATGTGACATTGATTGTGATTAACTATATTTGGCTAACATAATCATACTATTCAAGTATCTGAATCAGTTTTCATAATACTATTACTTTCTTTGGGAATACGTCTTGTATAAGTGTAGCGAAAACTTTACTTCTCTTCATTCATAATGGCAATGAATTTATGGAATTTCCAGTATCCTAGACTTTAAAGACATGCCTTACAAAGTTGGTACAATAGTAGAAGGTTTTCATGTATTACTGTGAGTTACAAATTTACTGTGACTTACAGAGAATAGGTTAAAATAAGCGAGGGATTGATCAAGTAAATGAATACAACGATGGTGTCTGCCTTGAACTCAACATACAACAATAGTAAAAAGAATGGCAAGTAATGTCTTTTGAAACCTGCTGCATTTTCACTAGCTATCTATTACTGTGTTTTAATGGATTCTGACAAAACACTTGTCTTCTACCATCCTTCTTTTCAGAGCAAAATATTAAGAGATGAGCCACCCACTTCTTGATCTTCTAGAAATAAATTTTACAGGATGAACTGACATTCTGTTTACCAGTTCAATGCATGTTGACAAGGTTAAAGAGTGAATTGTTTAAAGCTAGTTATCAACATAGCCCTAAAATGTGCTGTTATTTTTCATATTTAAATAGTGACTAGTATATTTCTGGTAAAATTGAAATTTATGTCTATTATGTCTTTTGGATTTAACAGAATTCTAGTTTTTTAAATCTTCTGTCACTTTGACAAGCTGATATATACCTACAGAAAACAGACACAGAAAATGAAAGTGGTGATTAATCACAAGAGTGTATAAAAACCAATGAAATCAAAATAATGTATTGCAAAATCCATGCCACACATTACCAGCAACTATGGTCTAGAACCCAAAAATTCCCAGAATTGTTAAAAAAATCCTGTATTATACAAATTATAGCAATTCCATTTTAGTCACTTTCAAAATACTCTCCTTGAAATGCAATACACTTTTTACAGTGCTTCTTCCAATCCTGGAAACATTTCTGCACTCATCTTTTTTTACAGTGTCTAGAGCCACCTGCAGTTTTTTTCCTGGATTTCTTCCATGGTAGAAAATTGTCTTCCCTTCAGTCTCAGTTTTAATTTCAGGAACAAAAAGAAGTCACAAAGAACGAGATCTGACGAATGTGGGGGATGCAAAGCAACAGCCACTGGTTTTTGATCAAAAACTCTTTGGCTGACAACACATTGTGTGCAGGTGAGCTGTCATGGGCAAAATGCAGTTTTGTGTGTGACACAGCTCCAGATGTTTTTTCTTGATATTTTCCCACAAACATCTCGGCATTTTAATGTAATGTTGTCGATTTACAGCCTGCTCATGAGAAACAAAGTTATTCTTAACAAGTTCTTAAATGAAGAGAAACACGATCATCATTGTCTTTATATTTGATAAGACCTGATTATGCCTTATCTTCAGCTTTGAAAAGTCATACACACAATTGAAAAATTAATGTCAGAAATATGCACTCAATCAGATCAGCACAATGCCACTTGGTGGACTGATTAACAAAACTGTAGACATACAATTACTAGCGGCATAGTCGATGCCTACACTCTACTCCTGTGCTTATGACATATTATAGGAATTTTTGAATCACCTCTTGTAATGTCTCTGTCATAAAGAATATTGCTGTAGCCATAAAGAAAAATACCAAAAAGTCAGAGCCCATAAGAAAAAACAAATGTAAATGACACAACAATGATGTTACAAAAATGAATTTAGAAATAAATAAAAAGAAGAAAAATAATAATAAAAAACTTTCATAGAATGAATTTAAGGATTACCAAATGCCATAATGACACCAGTGACCTCTAGTTTAATCTGATGTACTTGCTTTGTTAATGTCATAGAGAAGTTTCAAGATTTGCAGAGACTGAACTGCTTAAATCTGTAGCAATAGGACTTTCACCTCATTACCTGAATGTGTGGTAATTTTAGTGTCAGAAATGTGATTACATCATGTCTATAAAGATTTTATAGAAAAAGGTTTCAGTCAGATCTACTATAAATGTAAAAGGAATGAAAAGTTTGTTCCTGCATGTCATTAAAAAGTAAACCATATGACAGATTTGACTTAAAAATGTTTTGTACTATAGATTGAATACCTCCTTTTTTATAAAGTCCTTTAAAGCACCTTTTTCATAATACTTGATCAGTTTTTTTCAGATTATATTTACATTATAGTTGCCTTTACTTCACATGGGACAGTGTTAAAGTCCTTTGCTCTTATTACTATAGGCTCAGTTGCATGTTTCATTTTATTTTCAGTTTCATTCAATTTTTGTCTTCTTTGTCATCTACATTAGAGACACTTTATGTTGTTGTTTTCAGTTAGTTCTGCAACATTCCTATTTTTTTAGTTCTTCTAGATTCTCAGTGCTTTCAAGTGTCAATTTCTAAGAATAAACTGGCATGCATCATTTTGTTCCTATCATTATATTTTCATGCTCTCACTCCAATAAAAACAAGCTCACAATTCTTTCAGAATATCACCATATTTTTTAATTACATTTGTTCTTTTTTTGTCAGCAGCTTCTTAATGATTGGGACAGATTCCAAATCTTTAGAATTTGTTTTCCTAGAAGAAATTATTCAATCTTTTGATGTGTTGCTTTTTCCTTATTATTCATTTTCAGTCAGGATAGATGGATTTGCAGATTTCTGGTTCTCATCTTCTATTCAGATTCTATTAGGCCAAACGTTCTTCTGTACCATTTTAAATATATCTGTTAGCTTTAACTGCACATTTTTCATTTTTTTCTCAATCAAAATGTATTCTTTTATTAAGAAAATATTTCAACAGTACATGCATTAAATGAAGGAAAATCATCTTCATTCCTTACCATGTACAGTAGTAGTGTAGTAGTAGTAGTTCCATAGATGTTTAGCATGATTATCATTTACTACTAAATTCTTGTTTCATTCTATTCATAACCCATTGATACAAATCAGTCTGGAAATCTTATTCATTCTGCATCAGTTTATTTTACAATGGTTACTTCTTTTTGCATATTGCAGCCTTGCATGAAATGCCCTATCATTAAAGAAACCAAACATTAGCCAATTGGTTCTTATAACATTTCCTTTCCTTTTCTGAACATCTGAGTAATTTGCTTTTCTTCCAGCTCATTCAACATTGATTCTATTAATCGTCACCTTAGTATTTCCTGTTTAAATTTTGACCATGCCACAGAACCAAAGTTTACATTGAGAATAACTTTGAAGTATGATGGTGGATCTCCTTGTGCATTGCTTACTCTTGACCTCACTGCTATCTTTGCCACATTAGTAGTGGTAGTAGTACTAATACAGTAGAAATAGTACTGTCACTTGTATGGAGTACAATAAAATTCTTACTTTCATGTTCAACCAACATGCAACACAATTCACAAATGCGCTTTCACCACCTGGAAAAATACACCTACTACACCTGTATATGTTCTTATGTCAGGGCACATGCATTTGTATCAAGTGTTTGTATTGCCTGTGACTTGCAATGTCTCTCAAAGCTCAATGCTTAGTTATAGGCACTTAAATAACTACAAATTTCCATCAACAATCTTCTTCATGAAAAGGAATTCATGTTCAGATCCTAGTTGAAGTTTAAACAGGATAAATTCATCTCCTGTGTCTCAGTAACATTAATCCATGAACGAATGCATACAAGTTTCCTCAAAATGGCAACAGTATAGAATGATTCTTTATGGTCTCAGAAAGTTTCTCTCTTCCCTTCTGAATATTTTGCCCTATCCAGCTCTTCCCTGATCCTATTTGAAATACTGTTCTTTTCAGCTTAAAAACACAGGAAAATTAAGATGT
The DNA here is from genome assembly GCF_900747795.2 of Erpetoichthys calabaricus. Classification (NCBI taxonomy): domain Eukaryota; kingdom Metazoa; phylum Chordata; class Cladistia; order Polypteriformes; family Polypteridae; genus Erpetoichthys; species Erpetoichthys calabaricus. The sequence continues at coordinate 170,886,272 of NC_041396.2, read as the reverse complement.
TTTCTAAATATTGAGGGGAGAGAGATTGGGAGCATGCGCTGATAGCTTGTTGCCTCACCCACCCCACTACAAACCACCTGATTCGAGACTACACTGGAACAATGTGAGTTTTTTTTTTTTTTTATGGTGGCTGGAGTGCCAATCCTGACGCCAACCCCCAAGTTTTCCCTGTAAATTGGAGGGTATGCTTGCAAAGCTGGATGCAGATTAACGTCATACCCAGGATGCAGCAATTGCAGAGTAAGGGCCATGCGCAATGGCCCAATGGAGTAGAGTCACTTCTGGTGTTTATGACATTCAAACTGGCAACCTTCCTATTACCGGCACAGATCCCCAGCCTCAGAGCCACCACTCCGCCCTAAATATTCAGTACACTGAGAAATTAATTCATGCATTTATGTCTAATGGGATTGACTACTGCATTATTTTATTCACAAGCTGTTCAAACCATTCTATACAGTATGTAGCTTTCAGTTCATTCAAAATGTTACTGCAATAATCATTACAAGAACTAGAAAGTACAACCACATAACTCCCAATTCTTAAGTCTTTAGATTCACTTCAGTTAAGAGGAGGGCTGGTTTCAAAATCTTCCATCTTACATATAAAGCTTTAAAAGGTCTAGGCCCTACTTACATATCTGAACTTATCATTACATACAAACCGTGCATTATCATCATAGGAGGCTGGTCTACTAAATATTCATAATAAAATTAATATAACAACACTGGTAGGCTGAGCTTTTACCCTAACTACAGCTGCTGATTAGCTGTATATGCTGCTTCTCTGCTTGTTAGTCATTTGTAAAAAAAATATAAGTATTACAATAATTAAGAACAGTTACTAACCCTCCATTTTTCAATTTGTTCTGTTGGTTCCCTGCTGTGTACTTCCAAGCTGTTTTCCTGTCTATGGAAAGATATCCAAGATGCCGGGAGTCTTGGGATCCAAGAATGAAACAATTTTTTGTCTTATTAGACTGCCCAGCACAAACATATTTTATACCGTAAACTGTCCAAAAGGGGGTAGGTAGCTGTTTAGCCTAAATTTTCAAAATTGTGGCAGTGTCTAACTTTGCCTTTTAAATTAAACACAGACCTCCCGGAGGCCTATTTTCTCCAGGTACACTGCTAACTGGAGTTCTTGTTTTCTTTCCTATGTTGTCAACATGGCATATTTTAACAAATATTAACAAACAAATATTGTTAGGATCCCTTCACATTAAACAGTTTGAAATTGCTTTGTTTCACTGTGTCTAACCTCTTTTCATATGTATGCTTTATGTAATTTGTAATTTTTATTTCACTCAAAGCCAATGAAATGAATTGAAATGCTTTGGCTTTGTACTTGACAGCCTCTTAAATCTGTTGTCACATGTCTCCACTTTACTAAAGTCTTTATTGTGACACTTGTGTAACATCATCAATCCATATGAGATTGTGAAGTCCATTGTCAATTATTTATCAGTTCTTTTCTGCTCTCTTCAGAGGATTTTCTTAATGAAATATCAAAAATAATATAATATATTCAAAATAAAATTTGTACTGTATATTGTTGCCTGCACTAAGTGAAGAGCGCTATACAATCATAAATTGAAGTGCTAAGTCAGGCCAAAACCAATGATTATATTGACAAGCTCAACTACACCATCTTATTGTCAGGTATAGAATCAGCTTTAAAACTGTATTATAAACCTACAAAGCTGACAACATCAATAACCTAGAATAACTTTCTGGACTGCTTTCATCTACAAACGTATAAGATAACTGAAATTGGTGGATTCTGCCTTATTGCAAGCTCTGCTCTTGTCCATATGTGTTTTGTTGCAATATTCTGGTTCCCCTCTCATTTCCCTGAGGTTTATATATTAAACTAACTGAATATTATAAACGTAAATGTTGCTGAAAACCTTACATCATTCATTAAGCAATCAGATTCCAAACTGACTTTTTTTAAACCTGTAATTTCCTGCAGCATTTACTTCTTACTCAATGGTGATCTAACTTTGAGACAATCCTAACATATCAGGCATTCATATATTACTGTTTTTTTAATTAATTTTATAAAAATTTTCTTTTTAAAGCATCAGCAAAATTGATTAATTATTGCCAACCTTTAAACACCTACCATCCTGGAAAATCTCTCAATAAAGATGGTTGCAATCTCTTTTAAATTAATGTAAAAATTTTTGCTGATCATCTAATTGTCCCCTGCTTCAAATCCAGTGTTCCAGATATGGCTTTGTATAAATGTATTATTAGTTGTGGAAAACATGCTTCTTTATCTTAAAAAGAAAAATAACGTGTTGACAGACTCATCTAAAAAAGAAAATTATATGCAGACATGATGTAAAAAGACAAAAGAAATAAAACATCAAACAAGCTTGTTGTCAAATTATCTAGGCTATTATTAAACATCATTGAGGTATTTACTTCAAAATGATATGCTTACTTGTTCTAGATGGAGTAAACGTCTTCTTAATTTCCTAAGAGAGCAGAAATGTGTCCTATAGTGGAAAGTGTCCTATAGTAGGTATGTCACTGTTAGCTGATCGGAGAAATTTGCCAAAGTCTTTTTCACTGTGAATTTGCTGGATTTGCGGGTTATCTTTTTGCTTAACATTTCACTGAAAATTCACCATGCCACCGACTTAGTCAAACTTTTTTTTTCCCAGCACCCCATGATGTTTTGTAAGGCCAGTGTGCCATAACAAACCTGGCACAGCCATGTTAGATGGGAATGTCACTGCATGATCTGCACTGCTGCCTGATTTGCATCGTGCATGTGCAGATCTTTCATACATGCATACTGTAAGTGTACTCTACTTTACACTTTATGGTGCTGCCCAATCTGCTTTGTGAATGCAAGAATAATTTATAGTGTATACACGCATGCATGACGTCACAACATGGGTGGGGTCAATGCTGGTTTTTTTGATTTTGAGAGAAAACACTTTACAAAGAAGTCCCTCCTGCTTTTAAAAGATGACACTTTGTTCAAAGAGGTCTCTTTATATATATATATCTTTGTTCTGCTTGAGAACATATTATCTGCAAGTACAGAAAAAAAAGCCAGCATCTTCCTGTTGCTAATAAGACTCCATGAAGGTTTAACACACCTAGGTTGTACAATTCTATGTATCATTTTAAACTTGCCGCAGTAGGTAGCGCTGCTGCCTTGCAGTTAGGAGACCCGTGTTTGCTTCCCAGGTCCTCCCTGTGTGTAGTTTGCATGTTCTCCCCGTGTCTGTGTAGGTTTCCTCCAGGTGCTCCGATTTCCTCCCACAGTCCAAAGACATGCAGGTTAGGTGCATTGGCGATTCTAAATTGTCCCTACTGTGTGCTTGGTGTGTGTGTGTGTGTGTGCCCTGCAGTGGGCTGGCACCCTGCCCGGGGTTTATTTCCTGCCTTGTGCCCTGTGTTGGCTGGGATTGGCTCCAGCAGACCCCCGTGACCCTGTAGTTAGGATATTGCAGCTTGGATGATGGATGGATGGATGGATGGATGGATGGATGGATGGATGGATGGATGGATGGATGGATGGATTTTAAACTTGCTGTTATTTGTTTTAATGCAAATAAATATACTTTTGAATGAAGATTTAAAGCTAAGTATCACTACCTGACTACTATTAGAGGGTGGAGTGGATAGATTGTTCATTCATTGTCTAGCATGCATTCCCTTAAAGGCATGAGTGAGCACGCTTGTCAAGCCCTCTATTGGTGGTAAACAGAGCAAAAGTAAAGGATTGAAGGTTATGACAGCTCCAATCAGCAAGGAGCCATAGAGGTCTCTAGGATGAAGCGGATGCACAGAAGGTGAGACAGGTAAGAGGTAACAGGTAACAGTAGCATAACTGATTTTGACATTTCTTCATATCCCTCCATCTAGAAAAGAACCAAAGATGTTACCTGGTACCTTTCATGCTAGGTGCATTGCATAGGTGATCTGATAACATGAGAAAATAGAAACTTTAAGGAGCAATATTCCTTGATTTCTATCCCAAAAACCTTTAAAATCCATCCAAAAAATGTTTTAGTGAGCTTTGCATTTTGCAATTGTGAAATCTCCTGCAAAATTAATTTTAGTGTCAGTTTCATGAAAATGTATGTTAATTGAAACTTGCTTGTTTCACTCATCACTCACTAATTGTTTCTCCCACTATAGGTAGAAACTTAGTTTGGTGTTAATGTACTTAGTATACAAAATACATCTGATTATTCTACTGTAGAATTATTAAACCTTGAGCAAGCATTCTTTTTTGTTTGCTTTCTTTTTATTAAGTCTTAAGTGAAACATTTAATTACTTGATATTTACTATTTTTTTTAAATAATTTTTTTTGTGTATCAGAGGTTTTTTAAGGTCAAATCTTCAAAACACAGAACCTTTCATACATTTTGTGAATTTACTGTTACCTGTGTTTTAAATTTTTTATTATATATTAATGAAAATCTGTCCAGAAGAAACAATCTGTCTATCCAAATTCATGTGATAGGGCAATGAATTAAAACAGATATGTTTAAAATCTGTTGAGTTTGCACATTCTCCCCTTGCCTATGTAGGTTTCCTCTGGACAATTCAGTTTTCTTCCCACCTGCTAAATGGAGGCATGTTTGTTAAGTGGTGATGGTAGTTGGAGTTGTGCGAGTGTGGGCCACCACATCAGCGACCACTGTGATGAACAGGCACCTCATCTACAGTTTATTAATACCTCACAGTCTTGCTGCCACCACAAACTGAATTAAATGAGTATGATAACCTTATGTTAAATGTTACATTTAGGATAAGATGTCAATTCAATGATGGCTTTTAAGCACAGAAAAATTAACATGATGCAAACATTTGGGTGGTAACATAATATACTGTAATAAGACAAGCAAGCTTAACAAAAACCATCAGCCAAAGCATATTGATGTGAAGTGCGAGTTGACAAACAGGTTGCTTGGTAAGAGAGAGAGAGAGAAGTTAGGAGCACGTGCTCATACAGCACATTGCTGCACCCAACACATGATAAACCATCTCAGGATCAGATTAGGACCCTAGTGCAGCCATGCAACGGGCGACACCTCAGCACCACACTAGTTCAGATGGAGTGGAACAGTGTGAGGTTTTTTTATGGTGGATGGAGTGCCAAACCCCAGGTTTTTCCCTACAGGTTGGAGGGCCTGCATGCAGATTAACGTCATACCCAGGACGGAGCAATTGCAGGTTAAGAGCCTTGCTCAAGGGCCCAATGAAGTAGAGTCACTTTTGGCTTGGTAAGGAATTATAAAAAATCATTACATTCTATTTCACTCTGTTAACACTTAGATTTTATAAAGGCTACCTGATAAACAACATAGGAAATTGCATTTATTTATTTGCCAAGTACAATCTTTAAACTCTTATTAACTGCACATAGAATTTTGTCAAGTAGGACTATGAATGTCAATGAAGAAATCTGTAAACTGAACCAGACAATGTTAAATAAATCAGGATGGTACTGAAAGAGACATCAAATCTTTCATTGTATATACACAAGCATTTGTTGTAGTATTGTGCTAACTCATTTTATTTCCAGATTACGCTTGTCAGGTGCACTAAGTCTGAGAAAATCAGTTTCATGAATCTGCCAGTATAATTTTATATGTAAGCTTAATAAGACCTTTATTTAATAGAACAGACATTATATTTTGTTTGACTAAATTACTTTTGGCTATTACCTGATTCAGTATACTGTAGGACATGTCTTTAGAACCAAATTCATAATCAAACTGACACTCTGTAAATGAACTCTTGGCTGGCATGTGCCATCTTTTTTTCATTTCATTTCATTCTAGTCCTATTCTTGAGCACTGCTTGCAAATAAAGTACCAGCCCAATAATTAGAAATGCATCTGCAATGTTACATTTCATTTCTAGTCTTATTTATTCATATCATTACACTGGTATACAGTGATTTTGGTGCCAACGATGTCTGAACGGTTTTATATTAGGTTTATGGTGCTGATTAAGAATATGACTTTGGTTTTGCCAGATTGGCTGTAGTTTCTGAGATATTTAATAGTTAATTAATTAATTAACGCAACACGTTTGAAAAGCATTCAGAATTGCAAGAATATTTTTATTTTAGTTACAACTAATAAGTAAGCAGTCTAACATCATACAAAAAAGAAATTAAAAATATCTAACAGTGACAGGAAAAACGTTATGTATGATTTGATTAATTAATACAATATTAATTAATTATTAATTGTTATTAATGTAAATGCCTCAAAAAACGCTGTTTATGCGATTTTCTTTTATGTGTGTCATCAGGACAATCATGTTGGAGACTCCAACAGTAGTCTGCCATCATGTGTATGTCCCATCTGCCTTGATATCTCTCCTGCATCACCTTCATATCCTGGTGGAACCTCTCGCCTTGTTCCTCGCTGAAGTCTCCAAGGTTATTTGGAAATCTGTTTAAATGGCTATGGAGATAGTGCATCTTTATGCTCATATTAACTCCCAAATCTCTGAAGTTAGCAAGCATATCTTGTACCAATTCTTCATAATTGTCTGCTCTGTGATTACCCAAGTAGTTCTTCACAACAGAGACAAAACTCTTCCAGGCCGAAGCATCAGTGTCATTCATGCATTTGGTAAAATTGGAATCGTTCATGAGTTTACGAATCTGAGGACCATCAAAGATTCCAGCTTTTAGTTTTTCCAAGCTCAGTCCAAGGAATGATCTACAAATGTACTTGAAGCAGTTACCCGTTTTGTCCAAAGCCCTAACAAATTGCTTCATCAATCCTAGCTTAATATGAAGCGGTGGGAGAATGATTTTGTTCTTGTCCACCAGCGGCTTGTTGATGATATTCGCAGCGCCAACAATCATTTCTTCCCTTGTAGGCCATGACACAATTGTCCAATGATCTTACTTTGCCCTGCTATCCCAGAGGCACATGAAGTATGGGTATTTTGTGTATCCAGCTAGCTGTCCAAGCAAGAAGTTCACCATCTTCAGATCAACACAAATCAACCACTTATGTTCATGATAACAGATTTTCTGTAATTTTTTCATTTTCATATTCTTCTTTAAGTTTTGTTGAGAGAGCAATGGGAAGAGACGCATAATGGTTACTTACCATTGTGCAAGAGATCACATTTCAAGCTTCTAATGGAGCTGTCTATAAAAAGCCGCCAGTCTTCTGGTCAATATTCTGTTAGTGCCATTTGAAGTACAATTCCTGGGATATCATTGCAGTATACAAGTTCTTCCTCTTGGTTGAAATATGGGAGAAGCCTCTCTTCTCTTGTCCGATAGGCTGTAATTTAAACTTCCGCCTTTATAAGATTTTGTTCATTAAGTCTGGACGCTAAAAGTTCAGATGCTTGCTTGGACAGATGTAAGTCTCGAATCAGGTTATTGAGTTCTTTTTGGCTTAATGGTTGAGGTGTCGAAGAGCTTCTCTCAAATTCACTTCCACTGCTACTACCTGCGATACACTCCAATCCCTGCCTTTCTTCAGAGTCTGACAGTGGCTGGTTTGGTAGTCTGGTAAACACTGGTATGGGAACGTCATTGCCATGTGGAATAGGTCGTCTTGCTGATTCCAAATCAGGATAATCCCATTGAGCTTTCTTGTAACGATTAAAGCCTTTAATCTTTACAACACAAAAATAACAATCATCATGGTGGTTTTTCAGTTCTCTCCATACCATCGGCACAACAAAGTTTAAACTTTTTCTTTCGCCTTTTTTCCACTGTCGTAGGTGCTCCACACATGTTTTGCAAACCATATGTGGAGCCCAAGACTTATCCTGTACTCCAAAATAAGTCAGGTATACTCGATGCACAAAGTCTGTGATATTTCTTCTTTGTTTTTCAACCATGTTCTCTCCACAGATGTAGCAGAATACATTAGGATTGTTGATGCAGGCTCATCTTGATGAAGTCATAATTTTTACATGTATTTGTATACTTATTAAGACAGAACTTTTTGGGTATAAACCAAGACTGGGTTGACAAACTTATACTGTAGCCGACTTCTTTTCTCTGCAAATTTACAGTTGAATTCTGGCTTCAAAAAGTCACTTTTATAGCATTGTAGGCATACAAATTGAAATACAAAATAATTATATGGGATATTTCATTACCTAAGACACTTAAAGATTCAAAAGACAGACCAAAAGCTATTGCATTTGTTATCACACACAAGTCGCATTGGGGGAATGCATTATTTTCATGGATGACCATTGTCTCAAAAACTAGAACCAATTCAGCAAAAGTAATGGGATTTTTGAATTCAGTACCCTCAAAATACCAAAATATTGTAGACCTGTGGATCATCTTAGTTAAAGTAAGCAAAAAAGATTTGATTATTTTATAAGCTATGGGCGAGAAACCTCTGAAGAAGAGCATGTTAGTGCTTTTCTCAACAAAAATGTTTCATGTATGTATGAAGTGTCATAAACTTTAGGTAAAAGATGTCCTTCTTAACATAAAAGAAATGTTATTATGTAGCATTTTTTAAATGACTATAAAAGTGCAAATTAAGGAATTAATTATTTGGTGTCTAATCAATATGTAATTTTCAGTTTCTGGAAACCGCAATCAGACATTTTGTTGTGTCATTTTCAATAATATTTAAGGTGTTCTCTCCAGTACAACAAAATGTATACCTCAGATTCCATGTTTCTGCCATTGCCTCCCTAATTATGCAGTATAAATCAAATTGTATTTAAGCTTATAACAGTTGTCTTAAATCAAATGTGTTTTATTCAAATCCCACAATCAGTTGCTATCTGCATTCTCCCATGTCTGTTTGGGTTTTTCGCTTTATACTCTATTTTATTAGATTGATTGTCATTCCATAGATATGTGCAAAAGTAGCAAGAGTATGAAATACCAAGCAGCATTAAATAACTAGGTCACTGTGTGCTGCATTGTTAAAAGTATAATCAATTCTCTCTTTAGGAGTTAAGTTACCCAGAGGCGTGTGGGGGTCTTCATCCAGGGTTTGAGTAGGTCCTGTGATGGACTGGCATCTCATTCATTGATGCTCCCTGCTTTGCATCTGATACTGCAGGACTGTCAACCCTAAATTTGATTAAAAGGCTTACGATTAATGTTTTATGCTATGACCACCACTTTCACTGAGACCTAAGCAAGTGATATTTAGCTAAATAAACCATATTGTTTGCTTAGTCTGATGGTTGATTAACTCATTGTGTTGTTGGTGGATTGTAGTAACCTAGACAGACCATAGTGATAGTGTCTGCTCTACAGCTTTTCAAAAACATATTTCATAAGTTGGCTGACAAATCCTCTGCATCAAGAGGAGTCAATGGAGGTGGTTTGAGCATCTGATACAGATTCCTCCCATGCATCTCCCTATGGAGGTTTTATGAGCACAACCAGCTGGGAGGAGACCCAGAGGCAGACCCAAGGCCTGACGTGAGGATAATATCCCCCCAGATGGCCAGGGAATGCTTTGGGATCCCACATTATGAACTGGTAAGTGTGGCTGGGGAAAGGAATGCATGTGCCTCATTGCCAATCTCAGATAAGCAGTGGAAAATGAATGAATGAATGAAGTTTGCAGGCATCTATTTCTAACATTACTTTTCTCAAACCAATACATCATAGGAAGTTACAGACCTACTAATGCATTTGTGTGCTGTTAACTTGTCTCTGTATTCAGGGCAACTGAGGCACTGTCCTACAACCCCCACCAGATGGCGATGTTCTGCAACTATTAAAATAAGCAGTAAACGTGCTTTTATAATTTAACATATTATTAAAATGTTTATAGCAAAGTCAACTTAGTTGTCAAACTTTTCCCACTTTTCTGTGATACATGTAAAGCATTTTCTTATCTATAAAAATATTTCTTTTTGAAAGATGTGAAATTTTCTTTATGCTTGGTACTGCTAACCTGTTTCTGGGAGGCTTAGGCAGGCCCTAGGACCCAACATTGGTCTATGTATACCTTTGTGTGCGTGCAGCATGAACTCTTCAGTTCCACCTCGGGGCTTGAAGGCTGGAGTCATTTTTCAATGATACAGTTAGGTCCATAAATATTTGGACAGAGACAACCTTTTTCTAATTTTGGTTCTGTACATTACCACAACGAATTTTAAATGAAACAACTCAGATGCAGTTGAAGTGTAGACTTTCAGCTTTAATTCAGTGGGGTGAACAAAACAATTGCATAAAAATGAGAGGCAACTAAAGCATTTATTTAACACAATCCCTTCATTTCAGGGGCTCAAAAGTAATTGGACAAATTAAATAACTGGAAATAAAATGTTCATTTCTAATACTTGGTTGAAAACCCTTTGCTGGCAATGACAGCCTGAAGTCTTGAACTCATGGATCATCACCAGATGCTGGGTTTCCTCCTTTTTAATGCTCGGCCAGGTCTTTACTGCAGCGGCTTTCAGTTGCTGTTTGTTCGTGGGCCTTTCTGTCCGAAGTTTAGTCTTCAACAAGTGAAATGCATGCTCAATTGGGTTAAGATCAGGTGACTGACTTGGCCATTCAAGAATTTTCCACTTCTTTGCTTTAATAAACTCCTGGGTTGCTTTGGCTGTATGTTTTGGGTCATTGTCCATCTGTATCATGAGAAATGCCGCCCATCAATTTGACTGCATTTAGCTTGATTTGAGCAGACAGTATGTCTCTGAACACCTCAGAATTCATTCGGCTGTTTCTGTCTTGTGTCACATCATCAATAAACACTAGTGTCCCAGTGCCACTGGCAGCCATGCACGCCCAAGCCATCACACTGCTTCCACCGTGTTTTACAGATGATGTGATATGCTTTGGATAATGAGCTGATCCACACCTTCTCCATACTTTTTTCTTGCCATCATTCTGGTAGAGGTTGATCTTGGTTTCATCTGTCCAAAGAATGTTTTTCCAGAACTGTGCTGGCTTTTTTAGATGTTCTTTAGCAAAGTCCAATCTAGCCTTTCTATTCTTGAGGCTTATGAGTGGCTTGCACCTTGCAGTGCACCCTCTGTATTTACTTTCATGCAGTCTTCTCTTTATGGTAGACTTGGATATTGATACACCTACCCCCTGGAGAGTGTTGTTCACTTGGTTGGCTGTTGTGAAGGGGTTTCTCTTCACCATGGAAATGATTCTGCGATCATCCACCATGTTGTCTTCCGTGGACGTCCAGGTCTTTTTGCGTTGCTAAGTTCACCAGTGCTTGCTTTCTTTCTCAGGATGTACCAAACTGTAGATTTTGCCACTCGTAATATTGTAGCAATTTCTCAGATGGGTTTTTTCTGTTTTCGCAGATTAAGGATGGCTTCTTTCACCTGCATGGAGAGCTCCTTTGACCACATGTTGTCTGTTCATAGCAAAATCTTCCACATGCAAGCACCACGCCTCAAATCAACTCCAGGCCTTTTATTTGCTTAATTGATAATGACATAACAATGGACTTGCCCACACCTGCCCATGAAATAGCCTTTGAGTCAATTGTCCAATTACTTTGGAGCCTCTGAAATGAAGGGTTTGTGTTAAAAAAATGCTTTAGTTGCCTCACATTTTTATGCAATCATTTTGTTTACCCCACTGAATTAAAGCTGAAAGTCTGCACTTCAACTGCATCTGAGTTGTTTCATTTAAAATTCATTGTGGTAATGTACAAAACCAAAATTAGAAAAAAGTTGTATCTGTCCAAATATGTATGGACCTAACTGTATATTGGTTAATTTTTGTGATGCTAAAAAGGGCAAACAAACTTGTTTATCTCACTATTCTGAGATAGTCATCATAAATCGTGTCAAATAAGTTTTGGCACTTTATCCACTGAACAAAAATTGGATATGAATATTCACTTTAATTTCTGCTTTTGGTGTTGATTATTTCATGATAATATTGAGATATGCTTTAAAAATGTCCTTTGGTGGTTGTACTGTATGTTAGACCTGATAGACAAGTTGCTCAGGTGCTTACTGACTATCAGAAGGGGTAGTGCTACTAACGAAGTCAGAATAAAAGCAGTCATGAAACAGGGAAGGTCCACATGCAAGGAGCCCAGGAGTATTGGGGTGAAAGATGTACTGAGGAAATAGGTGACTGATTTAGCTGCAGAAGTTTAAAGGACAATCTATCACTAGTACTGCCTGTAGTGCTAACTTTATTTCTTCATCTCTCACAACCTTTAGATTGCTACGATATGCTGATAAATCTTTATTTTGTGTTATTTTGTATGACATTATTGGTCTGACGTATTAAAACAACTTGTGCTGGCAGTATAATACATTGTGAAATGCAATGTTTCTTTCTAGCTCCCTCATGTGAGGTTAAATAGAAACTGTCTCTTTCCTATATTCAATGCCACTAATGCTGCTCCAATCTTTGATGGATATTTATTGCAGCTCCAATTATCAGTTTTGTACCACATCCCCTGACTTCATATTAATGCTGCTTACTTGGAGTCAAAAGTAATAAGATCTGCACTCTCTTTCCCCAGATCTGTTGGCCTGTACAAGCCAGGATCCTATCCAAGGCTCATTAGTAGCCCTGTACCAAATACTAATACATTTTAAACAGAGGAACAGGTCTAGTAATTGCTGCTCTTTACGTGTTTGATTATGTCCGTCCATTTCTCTCACTCAGTCATACTTACTGTAAGTTAACTGGGTGAATGAATGGGCCTATGCCTTTAAGTCTTTTTCCAGAGTGATGTGAGGTTCTTCAATAAACCGTGATTGGTTTCTGGAGGCTGAAATCAAAATCAGAAACTGGTAAAGTGTGAAACTGCGTCTTATTTTCTTAAAAACCTTCTTTGTGAGCAAGAATTTGGCCTGCAGTGAAAAACTGGAATTATGTCAGCTAATCCAGAAAAGTGAACCCCTGTTTTTTGGATCCAGATGAACTGTCTTTTACTATTACGAGATGCTCTTCAGAAGCATAGCCATTATTACCCTATACCTATCTGTAGGATTACAATATTTTTTATGTGAACTGTTATTGGCACTATGGAACATCATACTTTTCTTACTGTATCCATCATCTATCTTTTTTAAATCTGGACTATAAATATTCAAGATAACTGTTAATGACAGTGTTATATGGCTAATGTTATGCTTACTGGGAGGATGAAAGAGACTGAAGTTGAAGTTTCCAACAACACAACTGCCACCACCCCAATATTTCAGGGCTCCTTCAATGTCACTTCACATGCTCTCATTTTCCTTATCCCCAGCCTGCACAAATTTTGACACTGACTTTACCTCACAGTTCTCACTTGGTGTCAGAGGTGATATTCTCCCACATGACATTCATTTTTTCCAGCTTCTACCCCTTTTATAATTGGCATTTTATTTTCTAAAGATATTGATTTATGTTTTCATGATATACTGTGCAAATTACTGTATATTTACTACTTTATAAAAATTTCAAAATAACTACAGTACCCGTGAAATACCTAAGCACTCACGTATTCACCTAAGCACTTCACCTGTTCCATGCAGTGATGGTGGACAGTGACTTCCACAGTGTTCTAGTGAACAGGTACTTGAACTTGTACATGTGCCATAATGCATTTCATGCTAACTTCAATAAGTAAAACATTAAATGTTTTATTAGTTGTGTTATTTTTTTAAAGAAAAATACAGTAACAAAACACAATCCAATCAAAATAATGTTGTTTTCTAAAATCATTCCATCAAACAGAATACAGCATTCAGCCTCTACCTGAGTCAGTAAGCTATATGACAAGAGAGCCCAATCTAAAGTAGTTGTTCATATAGAATAAAAAAAATCAAATAAAATAGAAAGATTCACCACATATGCAGCATGGTTTCTTTAAAACTATTTGGCAATCACTACACAAAAAATGCTACATGATATTGATAATGACTGACTGCTACACAGGCCAGCTGCACTTCTGCACTGCAATGCGAATGACTGAAAATCTAGAGAGCATGCATGTTGACAGGAGCTAAGAAAGAAAAAGGAGGAGACTTTTCTTATTTACTGATCAAATTTATTATTTATCTTTTTCTTCTACTCTTCAACTGTTGATTTGGATTATTTTTACTCTCTTTGATTCCTGTTGGTTTTTTCATCTTGTCCATGTGTGTCAAGATCTATGTCAGTGTGTTGAAGGTGCTCTTCCTTTACTGGAAATGTTCCTGTAGACCTTCATCATCACAAAGTGGTAGGACTGATTTTGGTTTCATTTTCGATTCTGAACTTTTCAAAAAGCATCATATCAACACTTTTTTCCAGGAAGGATTGTGGGAATCTGATGGGTTTAGGGAGATCTGTTGAGCTCAGTTCAATGTGTTGCTTCACTTTGAAAGCTGAATGAATGAATACAATCCAGATTAACCTACAGGGAACATCTCACCACTGAGCTTAACCTGTAATGATTACCTGCAGCAGGATGTGTGGCTGATATGGATTGATACTTACTGAACCAGTAAAACATTTTTCTTTTTACTTATTTTGGCCTCTTAGGCAACATTTGAATTTGAATCAATAGCACCCACTAGATACAATAAATTACTTATGTAGCATTTCACTAAACTATGATTGAATATGGAGTATGGATATGAAAGTGCTGAGCATACTTACTTACATAAGCAGTTAAACTGTAACATAAAGGAATATATGAGGTAGTTCTGAGTTGTTATTTGTAACAATTTTAAATCAAATTGAGTTATTTTTAATAATCATTATAGCATTACCGAACACTGCTTCTGATGCTGTCCTATGCTAAATCTGAATCCTGAATCAAACTCTATGTATCCACAATCAAAATCCCCCAATGCTGCAGATGCTTTCCGTTGTCCATGACTGAAATAACTGGAACACCAACAATTTTTCAAATTTGTCTATGATCTTCTTCATCAAAAGTAGTGAAACAGTGTGAGAGATTGCAAGTGAGACATTTTTTCAGTGATTATTGTCCATTTCCTTACATCAACATTCAATTAACTCAGTAACAGCACTAGAAGACTTTTCAGATTGAAACAAATATGATAGAGTAAAGCCATGGAAGGCTGCTACAGACGGAAACAAGCAGTGGAGTGACACGCAAGTCTATACTCCTGTGTATAACTCTGCAATGAATCGATTGCACAATTGTCTTGTAGAACTAAGATCCTGAATGGCTGACAATTTTCTCGATCTTAATCAAAATAAAATGGAAGTGCTGATAGCTGGTCCTCCTGCCAAACTCAAACTGGTTTTGAACTTCTTGGCTCTTTCGCGAACATTTGCAAATCCCATGTTTGGAATCTTGAGGTGATTTTAGCCTCCTAACACTGGCTGCCTGTTAGGTTCAGAATTGATTTTAAAATTTTGCTGCTGACTTTTAAATCAATATATGGGTGTGCTCCCACTTATTTATCTGAATTGTGTGTTTTACATCAGCCATATAGAGAGTTTAGATCTACCAGTTAGTTGTTTCTAGTCTCTAGCTTTAAGTAACCTTCAGTGACACTGATGGTTCCTTCCTCATAGCCATTCCTTTGTTTCAATTTACTGCTGGTTTGTTTTGTTTTTATTGTATTTATTTAATGTATGTTTATTGTATATTTTATTGTAAAGCATTTTGACTAAAGCATTACTGTTCTTGTTTCTAATGTGCTCTATAAATAAATTTACATTGACATTGGGGACATATGGTCTTCTTTTAGAACAGCTCACTCTTACAAAATATTTAGCTTTTTTCCTTTCAAACATGTCATGTACATACTGGTTTACACTAAATGTGTGCAATTTCAGAATGTGGACCAATGCTCAATACACACTTAGCTTGAAAAATAAAAACATTCAGGAAGTTTTAAGTCTTTTGCTTTCATGTTTGGACCCATGCCAGTTTGAATCAAACTGTAGGAACAGGTATGATCATTTTTCAAACTAATAAGAAATACTTCACTTTAGAACAAATTAATACATACCATGATGGTGAAGAAATAACATTTGTGTTGAAAAATACCAAACTTATCCTTCTTAGGTAACTAAAGCAGACCCTACACTGCGGATCTACTCTGCTTTTAAATATTACAGGAAGGTAAATGTATAAAAAGGAAAGTTTACCATTTTTTACAATCTATAAAAGCTACTCAATGCAGCAACATAGAAAATTAAACATATTACTTTGAGCAGTTTAATCTTCAGGTAAAATTTTTTCTACAATGTGTCTTTCTCTTAACTGTTGTTATATGTACAAATTGAACTCAGTTGTTGTTCTCAACATGTATTTTCAGGGTTTATTCTCCTTATTCCTTTAGCTCTCTGTGCCATTTCCACCTCCATTTGGTTTATTTTTTGATTTTCTGATAGTTTGCATACTAATTAGATTTTTCTACCATTATTTTATTGTTCTAATCACAATGGGAATTGTCCTGAGATGCATATTGCATGTGCTGAATTTTGCATAAATAAACATTATTATTGTATCATTAAAACATAGCAGGAAAAATCAGATGGATGTCCCTGTTGAAAATAAAATGAGAGATCTGCCACCAAACCCTAGTCCAACAAGACAAAATTATACAGCAATAAAGTGCAGGCAACTTGACATGCACAAAAAATTGAACAATAAAGATATGAATGACCATAAAAAACTTTAATGACTCTTTAGTTACAGAGTCAGAACCAATTTGTGTACCCAAGACAAATGTGTTGAACTTTAGTTATTGGATTTGCTATGTAAAACCTCAAGGATCCCTTTCTCAAGCCAAATTAACATTTAGAGATATCTCAAAATGAAAGAAAAGTATCGTTAAAATGTATCTCAAAACATGCTACTTCAGATTTAAAGATATCTGCAATACCTTTTTCAGATATCTCAAATACATTTTCACATATCTCACCTTAAATGCATTTAGAAATCCCTTCCTGTAAAGTTTTCTGTCCTTTCAAATACATTTCCAGATATCTTAAAATATTTTCCTGGCCATTTTTAGATATCTGAAGTGTATTTCAAAATAACTTCTCGCTCATTTTGAGATATCTCAAATTCTTTTCAAGATATATTAAAACAGACAGGAAATCCCATTGAAAACTAAAGTGATTTTGAAGGACGTCATTCTGAGATCTCTTGAAATGCATTTCAGATATCTTAAAATGACTACAGACTTATGTAGAAATATCTTGAAATGTATTTGAGACATCTGAAAATACATAGGGACTTATTTCAAGATATCTTGAAATGCACTTGAGATGTCTTAAAATGCATTTAGGATATCTGAAAATAAACATGTTTTCAGAAATCTGTAATTAATATTAAGATATCTTAAATGTATTCCAATATATCTTAAAATGTATATTTTTCAGAACATTAGAACACTCTAGACGAGAACAGTCCATTCAGCACAACAAAGCTCACCAGTCCTATCCACTTATTTCTTCCAAAAAATCAAGTCGAGTTTTGAAAGTCCCTAAAGTCTTACTGTCTACCACACTACTTGGTAGCTTATTCCAAGTGTCTATCGTTCTTTGTGTAAAGAAAAACTTCCTAATGTTTGTGCGAAGTTTAACCTTAACAAGTTCCCAATGTTCTTGATGAACTCATTTTAAAATAAAAGTCTTGATCCGCTGTACTGATTCCCTTCATAATTTTAAGCACTTCAATCATGTCACCTCTTAATCTTCTTTTGCTTGCACTGAAAAGGCTCAGCTCTTTTAATCTTTCCTCATAATTCAACCCAGTAGCCCTGGAATCAGCCTAGTCGCTCTTCTCTGGACCTTTTCTAGTGCTGCTATGTCCTTTTTGTAGCCTGGAGACTGAAACTGCACAGAGTACTCCAGATGAGGCCATTTGAGTTATCTCTAAAAGTTAATTTGGCTTGTCAAACTGACCTGTTTCAGCTTAATATATTTTAAATATTCATTGATTTTTCAATACTTTTTCAAGACAGGACTTTGCAAGAATTATGCTATTGTATCTCCTACAGCTAAGATTTAATTGTTGGTAATTTGTGTCTTTTAGCACAGCCTGGGCTGAGTTTCCCAAAAGCATTTTGTAATGCTAAGTATTTCCTTAACTTCACCTCAACATTGTTCATTAATTAACAACTCTTTTCCAAAACCCATCTTAAATAAAGAGGTACATAAACTTATTTATAAATTATGATCAACTGGACCTAATTCTTCATTCACAAAGAGTTTCTTTATTTGAACCTTGATATTAGTTCTGCCCATACAAATCTGAGGCCACTCATCACAGTAAAAGGAACTTCACTTACACCCCAGTCAGGATAGTCCTGAAGTACACCTCACACCTCAAATCATAAAAGACATGATCACAGCCAACAAAAATACAAAATGGTGACATGAAAAAAAAAGAAATATAATAAATGGAATTCATAACTAAATATAAGAAGAAATGAAAATTTCTAAATACATGCAAAGACAAAACTTGCATGCATAAAACCCCAGAAATCATAACACAGA
Source organism: Erpetoichthys calabaricus (assembly GCF_900747795.2). Classification (NCBI taxonomy): domain Eukaryota; kingdom Metazoa; phylum Chordata; class Cladistia; order Polypteriformes; family Polypteridae; genus Erpetoichthys; species Erpetoichthys calabaricus. Next base: position 170,867,869 of record NC_041396.2, on the reverse strand, counting down.
AAGCATGAGTGAAACCAACGATTATGCAGTATATAAAAATTATGTCTTAAACTGAAAGTGACAGATTTCAGTTCTGCAATATATTTACTGTAAAACTGTGCTGTTTCAGAACATTTATAGCTCAGCTAAGGAGTGCTCTTACAAGCAAGTATCTTAGAGGTGTGCACGTAACCCATATGAGTGTGTAAGCTGTTGCCAAAATGAAGCCATTTTGTTCAGGGGTTTTCGCATCATTTGAACTCCACAGATGTCTTCAATATAGTTAAAATAGTGGAAGAATATAACTATTTTAAAAATAGACTTGTGATGCTTGGAATGTTATTCTCAATGCTGCAGATTCTCAAGTAGGATTTCCTTTATTTGCAAAAGGTATTACAAAAGCTAAGTCTCTGTTTTTGTTTGCCAAATTAAAAAATGTTACTGCCTAAAATGTCAGCATCAGTCTGCATTCAAAAATATCTGAAATGTTACAATCAGAGCAAGAGGAGGACTAGACCTTGTAGAGCTGAAATTTCAATACTGTATTAAAGAAATGTAGTCCTCCTCTCCTCCTTTGCCATGTCAAGACACTAAGCGGCTGTTGCACTTCTCACTTCATTTGCATGTTGTTATTTTTTCTGAAACGTAAAATAGAACTTTAATTGTAATAACTGTTTAGGGGTTTAAATATTTAGGAAGCAGACTAGAAAGCTTGATTGTAACTCTAACCGATCAAATTTATTTAGTTGCCATTTCAGTGCACTCTATGAGAATTTGTTCTTGTCCCAACTGATGCTGTACATATTACTTATGTATTACAAATTCAAAAGGCCACAAAAGACACAAAACTTGAAACAATGCTTTAACCTGTTTTGAAATAGCATATATTTTTCTTGACTCTGTACACCTAATTGCTTGGTAAATGTTTTAAAATGATATCATTATGTCAAAAATAGCTCAATTTATTTATTTATTTTATAAAACAATGTACAGTCGCAAAGCATTACCCACAACAAAGAAATCAATAAACATGCACAGGTCTTGAAATATGAAGCAGGACTTCATTAAAAGTCATTGATATTCCTCCTGGATACTGCTGTGTTTCTGCTACAATTTAAACATGTTAGTAACTCACAGTATGCAGCAGGCTCAAACTACTGTAAAACTCTCAGCAGGTTTCGCGTCATTCAACTGTTTTATGAAAACAAGCCCAAATTGAGTTCTCAGCAGTGTAAAGTCAGTAGCGATATCACAAGTACCTGCTTTAGTTGTATATCTATTTGGAGCTAATATTGCCGGAGAGAGAAAGCATTTCATATTAAGTTTTTAAACACCATTATAAAAACATTTCAAAATGGAATATGCAAAGTTGCTGGAATTATAAAACCGTAACATCTGACACATGTAGCTGCTTCTGAACGCCAGCGCAAAATGTCCTGTGGCTCTAATTTGCTGCAGAAAATGTAATACATGACCAGCATTATGAAACGCTGAACTGAAAAACATTTCAGTGCTCGATTACGATTGTGCTTGGTTCTTGCAAACATGCTAATGAAAGCCATGAAAAATGTTGAAATAAAGGAGATGTAAAGATAATTGTTCATTAATTTGATATCTGTTGTCGGGGTTAATAAATGGTGGATTAGTGGTGAGTAACTCCCATAAAAGAGAATTTTTTGGGTTACACAACACCTCCTTGCGATCTTCCCTCTCTTTTCACTACTCCATCCAAAGTTATTTTTTATTGGATATAACCTAAACACTATATGAACTGATTATTTTTAGCATTTTGATGTATTATGTTGTAAAAAATTTCAGTCTACCAGTTTAATGGACAGATCAAATTATTTACCTCTCAGAAAAAGTAAGATAGTAATAGACTTTTTCAGCCTGGTAATTTTAGCTCATTTTCAACATGATGGCTTCTTCAACAGAAAGAAAACCTTATCAAGCACAGTAACAAGCCAACTAAAGAATACTTGAAGAGCAGAAAAGATATTTTATTCTGTTTTATAGCTTGGCATGGCTATTGCAATCATTATCATTGTAAATGTTTGAGTTGGTGATGAATGGCCCAAAAAATGTATGCCTTGAATTCACAACAACTGTATGGCATGCTGCCTTGTTGACTAGTAACAAATACAGTGGAGGATGGAGTAGTAAGCTCCATCGCTTAAACTGGCCAAAAATCACATCTCCCCGTCTCTGTTTCCCAGGTACTAAAAATAAGAAAGGTGCCTATTTCTACTAACATACTAATGCAGCAGACAAAAATAAACATCTAAAAGAAAATGCATATAAAAATTGAAGATTCCTCAAATTTTTTGCACAGTACCTACTATATAATAAACTATATAATAAAACACTACTGTCTGTGTGTCTCTCCAAGCAATCTGATTAATTAGTTTGACTTTGGTCTCATTGGGTAGTTTGGCTTTGATGATGCAATTGACAGGGAAAGTGCTGGGCAAGAGAGGTTAAGACACACAAGCACGAGTAAAGGCATAGGAGGCACGTTGAGCGTCACCCTGCAAAGAGGGGAAGTAGTCAAAAGAATACAACTGAAGTTCTCAAAGCAGGTAATAGGGGCCCTTGTAACACTGGTGATAGTCAAAAAATGGACAGGGGGCAGGCAAGGTGCCTTGAAATGACAGAGTCCAAGAAGCAGGCTTTTTATGGGAACGAGATCAAGACAGAAATTGCCTGAAAAGAGAGGTTGGAACACAGGAGGATACCGAAGAAAGGAATGTGAGGAATACAGAAGACACATGGAGGGCAAGAGATATCAAATTATTTATTCTATTACTTGTCTTTGACAGGTAATGTGGCTAGCATACTGTATACCATATATACGTTCAAAAATCTACTTAATCCAGTTTATAAATTGTGAATAAGGCGCTATATAAGCGTCCGACCCAGCACAGATTCACACTGAGGCACATATAAATTGAACACAAGTCTTTATTTTCTCTTCAGCCGTGGGGCACGTCTTTCCCATGTCCCACAGGCCCAACACAGTCCCACAAGCACTTAACACAACACAAATAAATCTTTTTCTTCACCTGTGGGGCACGTCTTCCCCGTGAACCCCACAGGTATAACACAGTCCCAAAGTACCTCTTTCTCAAGACAGCAATCCTTCCATTGACACCACCACCACCACCACCACCACTCCTCCTCCTCCTCCTCCTCCTCCTCCTCCTCCTCCTCCTCCTCTCAGGCACCTCGTCCTCTTCCTTCCAATTCTGGCCCTGAGTGGTGGTTGCTGGCTTCTTTTATGGCCCTCCCGGGAGTGCTCTTGGTTCTTGCTCACCTGTTCCCAATTGCATTCCCGTGTGGGGCCCATGATTAGGCCAGCTGGGCTTAACTATCTCTGCCTCGCCCCCTGGCGGCCATCCCAGGTCCCCACAGGATTGGGAAGAACTCCATCTCCCATGAAACCCTGAGGGAAACTGAGGCATCATCAACCAGGGAGGCTGCCACCAAGCATCCCGGGGGAGGTATTGAGGAGTCCATGGCTACTCCCCCGGAATACAAGTAGAAGGGACGTCCTGGCCGGGCATGAACCCTGGCCATCCTCCACAAAATAATTGTTTGGCTCTAGGGCCTATCCTGGCTTAATGAGTGCTAGGCAGAAAAAAAAGCCTCAGAAAGGAGGTCAGTCCATCACAGGGCCCACTACCACACACAGACAATTTACAAACAGCCTAACCAACTTATCTTGGAGGAAGTGGGAGGAAAACCAGAGAACCTGAAGGAAACCCTACACAGATACTGGGAGAATATGAAGACTCCACACAGATTATGTCCAGGTACGTCACTTGAGCCCAGGATGCTGAATGTTACAGGCAATAATGCTAATCAGTATGCTGTCTCTCCTTCTCTCTCTTTATATAATTATATATACAGTATACATATATATTATATACAGTACAGTATATACGGTATGTGATACCTGATAGGTGTCGAAAGCTTGTGAATAAAAGACTATTTTAAGATATGTGATTCATTTTCTCCTTTCGTGGATTTCTATCTATAAATATATATACTGTATATATGTAGTAGTAGTAGTAGTAGTAAATAAAAACATCCATTTAATAAAAGCATTTTTTTTATTTAATTTGTTCTCAGCAGATGTATGAACACCGTATTTACAAACTCAACCAAAGCCCCAACCTGAGACCAAACATTGCTAAAGCACATTTACTACAGTTAAACAGGAATTACTATGAACAACTACTAAATGTGTTGTTAAGTGAACATGTAGAAAACGGAATATTCTGCTGAATATCCTTGGAAAACCAACCCTTCCACATCCACCTTAATGAAAATACAAGTGTCTGTTTGTCCATCCAGTTGCTATGATTCAAGGATTCCAACAGATGGCGTATCTCAAACATTTGTAGTAATAAAATGCATTGCCTTTATGATTCCAACAGACTGTGCATCACAAATATTAACACTGCTTTCATGAGTCCTGTACTAGATAGCATATAACACAGATATATACATTGCACTTGACATTCCAACAGATGACATATCACAAACATTTGTAACATTTGTAATAATACATTTTATTACTATAAATAATTGTGATGCACTGTCTTTTGAAATGACATGTAATGCATTTTATTACTGCATGTATTACAAAATACATTCCAATAGATGGTACACTGCAAATGTTAATGCAGAAGTCTGTATTGATTATTTAGATTTCAGTCCACCTTAGATGGGTAGCACAACTAGTACAATAATATATTGTCATATTTGTGATCATCCCACAGCTTACTTAGACTGATTTAATGGAGGACATATGAGGATTTGGAGGTTGCACAATAACTTCTATGCCTGCTTTTCGCTCCTAGACCAAAGAAAGGAATGACCCAAAAGAAGAACACTACTGTTTTTAAGGTGCTGCCTCCTGATCCATCATTGTTAGACCCCAATACATAAGGACAACCACAAAACACATTTTGTTGGTAGTCAACTAACACTGAAGGTGACACAAATAATGTCTGGATAAGACTCACATTTTTCTGTTTCCCCACAACAGTAAAAAATTGGACTTTTTCAAACACTGCAGCCATTATTATGCTTTCTCTTGTTTTTAATTGTTGATAGATAGATAGATAGATAGATAGATAGATAGATAGATAGATAGATAGATAGATAGATAGATAGATAGATAGATAGATAGATAGATAGATAGATAGATAGATAGATAGATAGATAGATAGATAGATTCAAATGCAAACATATAATTTTCCTTCTTGTATCTTACAGTGCAACAAATACACAACTAGTTGTTTGCTAAAGATGGCCATGTCAATTAATAACCCAAGAAATGTATGTTTTATTTTGTTGCTTTTTATCATTATTGATGGGTATATAGCAGCCCTGGGCTGCTCCACAAACTTTACTAAAAGGGCCTGGGAACCTTGCAGAAGAGTAATAAACAACATACATTGCACTCAGAAAGAATTCAGGCCCCTTCACTTTCTGCATACTTTATTGAGTTACAGGTTTATTTTTAAATTGATAAATCTGCCCTTTTTGCCGATCAATCTATACTCAATAACCAAACAACTGGACAGCCCCACAAAGGTTTCCCACATTGTGACAGCTTGTACAGTACTGCACAATATGGCACAGAAATATAGACTGCCTCAGAAACCTGAGATGGGTCAAAAAGAGCGCATAGATGACCATGACTCTGTCCTGCTGGACATCAAAGCAAAGGCAATTTAAAGACCATTGGATGTTGTGTGTTGAATATAAAGAGATTATTGTATCGCAACATTGACATATACTAGCCAAAATTATTGTATTTAGTTATTTATTTTTGCTCTCAGCACTAAACTACTCTCACTTGTTCCCAATCTTGTTTTTTTTTCCTTTTATTCGTGACTCCCTCAGAGAGACCAGAAAAAAGAACATTTTTTTGTGGTTCTCCACTCCACCCATTAATACATCTGAGGTTTCATTTCCTTGTAGTTTTCATGTTTTTTTCATTTCAAGTGTTTTTTCAAGCAAAATTTTAGTATGGAATCTAAGATTCTGTACATGAGGTGCCATGGAGGTTCCAAACTTCATTTCACAATTATTGAGGCCAATGTGCTCCTGGGAACACTCAAAGCTTTACAAATTAATTTATAATCTTTTCTCATCGATCTATGACTTACCACAATTTTATCAAAGGTCTACAGAGAGTTCTTTGGACTTCATGGCTCGGTTTCTGTTGTGACCAGTTTAAACAGATGGACACCAATCAAGCTCTAGACACGTCTAAAGGATTATTAAAGCAGACAGGATGAAACTGACCACAATTGTGAGTGCAACAGCAAAAGATCTGAATACTTACACCAACAAGAGTTTTTGATTTTTTTAATACATTGGCAAACCTTTCTGCAAACATATCTTCAGCTTGTCATTAAGAGTTATTGAGTGTAGATTGATGGGCAAAAATAGCAAATTTATCCATTTAAAATTAAATCTACAATAAATAAAGTGTACAGAAATTGGATATCTACTTTATGTGGGGGGAACCATGCATTACTTAACATGCTTCTAACTGTACTATCATATATTAAAAACTTAATTTTGAGGATTCTTATGTTATTTATATGCCTATTACTTGCAAAAGTGGCAAGTCCACTACACTGCAACCAGCACAATTTATGCTAAGACATTAGTAATATAAGGAATAAGGTAAGAACCAAGTCTTGAGGAGTCCATCACAGGGTAGATTCTAACATATGTGCTTATTCATCCATCCATCCATCCATTTTCTAACCCGCTGAATCCGAACACAGGGTCACGGGGGTCTGCTGGAGCCAATCCCAGCCAACACAGGGCACAAGGCAGGAAACAATCCCGGGCAGGGTGCCAACCCACCGCAGGACACACACAAACACACCCACACACCAAGCACACACTAGGGCCAATTGTAGAATCACATTAAGGACCAATATAGAATTACCAAATAACTTTTATATTTTCATAACCTTGAAAAACAGACCAGAATGATGGCCTGAATGTTAAACGTAAGCCCATGGGATTTTCCTTCCTCTAAATTCCAATGATCCATACCTTACCAACACCCACTAGAATGGGAATCCTGGTTCTGCGGTGATGGCTATGGAGCCTGACAAATACAGAATAACCCAACACACTGATTTAAAAGATCTGCTGCTTGGTGGAGTAGTGCAGTCATGACTATAATAGGCTCCCATTTCTGAGAAGATCAATGGAAACCTAAGGTCAAAACACATTGTAGAGTAAGTGTTGTTTTTTGTCTTTTTTTTACTGACATCATGAATCATGTGGTCAGTGGAGGTAAATAATAATTGGTACCTGCATAGTAATGATGGCCTCAGTAAAGAATGATATAATATAAATTACTTTTTATTTAACATTATGCAGGACACAGTTTTTTCAGTTATTGCTTATGAGAATGCAAAGACTGCATTACACAACTGCAACAAACTGAATAGCCCAAGATGTGGCCAGTCACAGCTCCTTCTCCAATATTCACTTTGCTGATGACAAAGCCATCATAGGCACAGTGGTGGTAGGAGAACAATATTTCACTTAATGTCAATAAAACTAAGGAGCTGGTATTACACTTCAGCAAGCAGGAGTCAGACCACACAACTATGTATATCTAAGGAGATACTGTGGAAGAGGGCCAAAAGCTTTACATTTCTTGGGGCTGCCATCACTGGTAAACTAAAGTGGGCAAAACATATCATGGCTATCATCAAGAAGGCTCACCAGTGTCTTAAATATCTCAGAAAAGCTCAGACGTCTCCATCTATGCTCTTCAACTTCAACAGGTGCATACATTCCACAACATCCAGCATGGAATACTGCTCAGCTAAGGACTGCAAAGTCATCACAGAATATTACCATCACACAGCTTCCTTAGAAAGGAAAACAAAATTATTAAAGACCTCAGCAACCCACCACAGTCACTTGTGTTCCTCTTCCTTTCCAGCAAACAGTACAGGATCATTAGTACTCTTACTGGACAGTGTTTACCCAGAGATCATATACGTAGCTACTCAACAGCTGCTCATACTGACAACTGCACAGGAGTTTCTTGCATCGGATGTTACTTCTATATGTCATATTGCCTTCATTGTCTTTTTGTCCATTGTGGAAACACACAAATAAAAATTTCATTATACTATATACACAAGACAAAAAAATAAACTAGAACAAATTGGTTGCTTGTTTTCAAAATTTTCATTGAACCTTATCCTGGACCATACCTTTTACAGGGTGGTGGGTCTCGTGCACCTAGGTTGTCTAGAGCTTTGTGCTCCTCGTTGGGCCACTCTTGACAAACAGGTTTGGGTTGAAAAATCAGACAAAGAATGGTTCACAATGTCCTGCGTATGCTAGGGCTACCGGGACTCTCTCCTGGAGCCAGGCCTAGGGGTGGTGTCTGCCAACAAACATGTAGTGGTCAGACAACCCATATAACCCTGGTGAGGGCGAGGGTCTTGAAAGGATGCCACCCACTAATTCAGTAGTCTTACTGGGTGACTTCAGTGCTCACATCAGGAATGACTGAGACACCAGTAGGGGCATGATTGGGAGGAATAGCCTGTCAGATCTGAACCAGAATGGTGAGCTGTTATCGGATTTCTGTGCTTGTTATGGACGTTCCATAACAAACACTGTGTTTAAATACAAAGAGGCATGGAGGTGTGCCTGGAGCCAGAGCACCATGGGCCAAAGGTCAATAATAGATTTTGTATTTGTGTCATATGTTTTGAACACTTGGCTGAAGAGATGAGCAAGAGCTGTCAACTGATTACCGCTTGGTAGTGACTTGGATTCAAAGTCAGGGTCATAGGGTGGATAGACCAGTGAAACCTAGACAAGCAGTTAGGGTTTCCTGTGAACATCTGGCTAAGGCTTCAGTTCATGATGAGTTTTGAGTCCTACCTCCAAAAGAACTTCTCTTGTGTGCAGAGTGAGGTTGGGGACATTGAGTCCAAATGGACACTGTTTAAGACCTCAGTTGTGGAAACAGCTGCTAAAATCTGTGGTCTTAAAGTGGTTGGGGTATCTTATGATGGTAGCCCTAGGACCCAATTGTGAACACCATGGGTGTGGGAAGCTGTCAGATTTAAGAAGATGATATTCAGGTAAATGTTCTCTGTGGGAATTAATGACTTGGTTAAGAGGTACCAACAGGCTAAGAGAACTACTGCAAAAGTATTTGTGAAAGCAAAAAAGCTCAGGCATGGGAGGAGTTTGGAGAGGCCATGGAGAAAGGCTATCAAGGTGGTTCTGGAAAACTGTTCAACACCTCAGGAGGGGAAGATGTGACCTTGCCCAGACTGTGTTAATCAGGGATGGAGAGGTGCTGACCTCTTCTGGGGAAACTGTCAAGGGGCAGAAGATACACTTTAAGGAGCTCCTCAAACCAGTGGACATGCCCACCTACCCGGAAGTAGCACTGGACACATCAAGGGAGATCCCATCACTATTGCTGGAGTCACTATGGTGGATCTGAGGATTTTGTGGTGATAAGGTTGCTGGGGTGGATGAAATCAACCCAGAGATGTTGAAGGTGTGTACATTGTTGGGACAGCATGGTTAATGTGTCTATTCAATGCTTCATGAATGGTGGGTATAACACCCTTGGAATGGCAGACTAGTGTGATGGGCCTCAAATTTCAGAAAGGTGACCAGAAGGTGTGTTCCAACTATATGGGATCAAACTTCTCAGCCTCCTAGGTAGGTCATATGCAAGGCTGCTGGAGGGAAGAATACGTCTGCTGGTTGAGCCAAAGATACAATGTAAATTTCTTCCTGGCTATGGAACAATAATCAGCTCTTCTCCCTGGTGCAGTTGCTGAAGGGTGCATGGGAGTATGAAAACCCAGTCTACATATGTTTTGTAGATCTGGAAAAAGCATATGATCGTGTCCCTTGGCATGTATTGTGGGAAGTGCTGCAGGAGCAACAGGACCCCTCTTATGTGCTATTCATTACCTATATACTGTAAATGCAGTGTTTGAATTATTGTTGTAAATTCAAATTTAATCACTACTAGGGGGCTCTGCCCCCTGCTCGCTTCACTCGCCAACCCCTGTGTTTGGTTTACCGGATATACAATACAATTAATTTTTTGTATAGCCCAAAATCACACAAGAAGTGCTGCAATGGGCTTTAACAGGCCCTGCCTCTTGACAGCCCCCGAGCCTTGACCCTCTAAGAAGACCAGAAAAAACTCCCAAAAAAACCCCTTGTAGGTAAAAAATGGAAGAAACCTATGGAAAGGCAGTTCAGAGAGAGACCCCTTTCCAGGTAGGTTGGGCGTGCAGTGGGTGTCAAAAAGAAGGGGGTCAATACAATACAGTACAATACATAGAACAGAATAAATCCTCAATACAGTATAAAAATAAAAATTCTAGAAGTACGGAGTAGAATTTCACATTAGATGATATCACATAATATGATTTGGATTTGTTTTAAGTCCTGGAGACCTCATTCATCAAGCTGCCTCCCCCATTTTGCCATTCCACATCTGAAATAGCGCTAATCCGATGAAAGGACCCCTCATTCCCATGTCCCCATTCATCAGGGATGACTTTACCTTAGGAAGGCAATCTACAATTTAAAGAGATTGTTATTTTCTTGTGAATTGCTACATATGCATTTTTTTCACTTTTACTTTAAAAACTTTTGTAAAAACAATACTTGTTTCTTTATTTCCTGCCCAGCGCGTGGTTACATCTCTTTCTTCCAGGATGTATAATACTGCTCGTGTTGTGAAGGGTGTTGCGGCTGAACGTACACTAAGGATATGCCTTTGGATCATTTGCTGTCTTTTTGCTGCTTGCTAGCTGCCTCTTTTGCCTGTCGCATGTTGTTGTTTTAAGAGCTCCGAGCACAAGATGCTTGCCTGCCAAAAGCAATCCAACAACTGCTAGCTTAGAGGTCTGTTGACTTGTTTTAAATGATGGCTCACTGCCTGGTCTCACGTGATACCTGTCTTTTATTTCTGGCCCCGGGCGTGGTTGAATTCTTTCTTGCAGGATGTATAACGCTGCTCGCGTTCGTTTGGGGTAGCTGCTGTCGCGCTGCCCTTCGATCTTTTCAAAGCCTGTACAGCCGCTGTCCTTTTTGCTATGGCCCTGGGACAATCTCTTGGCACCAAGTCTCATGTTTACAGTCTCCGCGAGATGCACCGTGGCAAGTCTCCTTGGTCTCGCGGGTCTTTAAAATGTCTTTCGAGATTATCACGTATCGTAGCCTTGCATGAGCTTTCCATTCCAGGATTTTGTTTTATATATAGAGAGATAGGTGTTAGGCTACATCAAGGCTGTGTCTTGCCACCACTCGTTTGTGATTTTCATGAATAGTATATTAAAGTGCATCCAAGGATCTGAGGCTATCCAGTTATAGAGGCTTGGGGTAGCATCTTTACGTTATGCAGATGATGTTGTTCTTTTTTACCTCATCTAACTGTAACCTTCAGCACGCACTTGAGCAATAAGCTTTTGTGTGTAACGCGGCTGGGATGAGGATCAGTACCTCCAAATCTGAGGTCATGGTTCTCTCTCTTAGAAAACAGTGAATTTCTCTGTCCAGGTGAAGTGGGAGCAACTGCCCTTATTGAAGGAGTTTTAGTATCCCAAGATCTTGTTCACAAGTGTCGGAAAAAGGAAGCATGAGATTGACAAGTAGATTGGAGCGTTGGCAGCTGTTCTGAGGGTGCTGTACTGGTACAATCTACTGTACATCCCTGTCTTTACCTATGGTCATGAGCTATAGGTAATGACTGAAAGACTGACATCACGAGTACACGTGGCAGAAATTAAGTTTCTTTGTAGGGTGGTTAGGCTGACACTCCATGACAGGGTGAGAAGCTCAGCAATTTGGGAAAACCCCAAATCAAAGTAGAGCTGCTGCTCCTCTGGATCAAGAGATAGCCAGTTGAAGTGGTTTGGTCATGTTGTAAGGATGCCCCCGAATGGCTCCCCCTAAAGATGTTAAAGACATGTCCCACTAGGCAAAAACCTTGCGGAAGACTCAGGTAATGCTGGAGGGATTAAATCTCTTGGCTGGCTTGGGAACATCTGGGAATTCTTCATTAAGATCTTGAATTTGTAGCTGGGAACAGGGAAGACTGGGCTGACCTGCTACCACTACGACTTTCACCAGTAAATGTGATTGAGAAAATGACATGAAATTTTCATTGAGATGCTACAGTTTTATATAAATTAGGAAACAGGAAAAATGACCTCCGGATTATAATAAAGTATCATATCTGCTTATACATGTATTTCCATATAACAATAGTTTAACTGAGTAATTATTGGCAGAAAGAAGAACTGTATACTCATGACTCTCACAGCATGACCTGCAAATCATAAGTAAAAAAAACTCATATTTCTGCTGACTTACCAATTTTAATCAAATAGTAACATCTAGGTGTTTTTTTATGTCTTAATATATTTTAAAGCCAAACTGTGCGGTAATAGTAAATGGCTTAGCAACCACACCAACTGACATTTTATTTCAGCAGCCAACAATGTGTGTGTCTCTTTGTGTGTGTGTGTGTGTGTGTGTGTGCGATCAGCGCGGCATTCAAGGGGCCAAGCAATTAGGTTTTCTATTTCTCTTGACTGACAGTCCTCTCACTTGTAAGGCTCACTTCACATAACCAGTTGTAGACCTGAGTTGTCTTCTTACTAAACCAGCATGACTGGATTTTGCTTTATTTTATTTTATTTTTTTTTTGTGCACAAAACGGAATTATTTGCAAGTCAACAACAAAATCGACAGGCATTTCCTTTAGATTGCACATTACATGAGCAGCAGCACATGCTGGGATATTGGATAAATTATTTTGGCAAGTTATTATATCAGCAGTCATTTCATTGGCATATATTTGAGATTATCCTGCATTCTAAGGCAGTGAAGGCACAGTAAATCTTTTCTTCCAAGTATTACAGATAGCTCATTTTCAGAAGCTTTACTTATGCCAAAACTCCAAAAACGCAAGTTTAGAATTGTGATTTTAATGTATATTATTGCAGTTATCTAGTTAAAAGGGTGAGGGTTGAAAAAGACAAAAACAGACTGCAGGTGAGAGGGTGTGTGGTACTTATGAGGAAGGTAAGGGGGTGGCCACTCCACCAGACAGATGGGCCAACAGCATGTGGACGTGAGTCCTAGGCGGCAGCCCAGTTTAGCTCACAGTCTTTTCTTTTCCACTTTCTGTTCAATATCTGTTTGAATGTCTCTTTTCTGTTTAAGTGTATCTGGACAAGAAATTGAGAAATTTGAGTTAACCACGGAATGAATGACCTCTCCTTTATCAAACTTCCTTAATTCTTATGTTCAAAGAGAAAGCTGTGCCCATATCCTTTAGATAAATGTAGTGTTTTTCATATTATTCTGTAAGTGGACCAATGCCAAGAGGGCATCAGTCCTTTGAAAATATATATAATCTAAAGTTTTGTAATCTTTATTAAGTGTATTTTGCCATCCAAGGCAGAAATTTAAAAATCAGTGTTACGACTAGACTTCAAAATCAAAACAATGGCAATACTGTTTTTGCTGGGATGATCACACACGTTATTTTTGAAAGCATTTTGCTCACAAATACTCTGCACATATACTACGTGAAATGCACAGTATTGACCTTAGAAATTCAACATACTGATTTTTTGAGCTGAATTTTACTGCATATACAAAATTTCAATGCAAGGAATGTGCTGGACTATGGTAAATGATAATTGCTTTGAAGCACTTCTCCTTCTCTGTCCTTTTTTCTCCTCTTCTTAGTTTGAATTCTACGTTCCTTATATCTACGTCATTTCTTCTCATCATACATAGCATCACTCTTAATCTTTTTTAGTCTGATCTTGCTCACTTTATTATAACAGTTTATGTACATGACTGTAGTACTAGTGTGTTGTACCGTGTTAGCCATTATAGATGTAGTGAGAAGTCAAGCAAAATGACACCTTTTATTGGCTAAAAAGGCTGTATATTGTAATCTTTTCAGTTAGCCAGTAAAAGGTGTCATTTTGCCTGTGCATGACTGTAAATACTAAGGTTGTTTTTTTAATCTCCAGCACTAAATCACTGAAATATCCTCTGTAGGTCATTTAATATGGCAGCACACTTAGGAGAGAAACATCTAGAATTATGTGATGGACACAAAATGGATAAATTGGTGGATGTTCTTCACTCAACCTGAAAAAAGTCATTGAATGGGATTCAGAAGAGTAACATGTGTCTTTCCATCCACTGTTTGAATTCAACTTTGAGCCAAAACCTATATTGGCAGTAGCAGGGAGAAGGTGGAAACAAATTCTACGTTTGATGTGAGTCTCTATGTACAAGATACTTTCTACTATGGTAATCAAAATATAAAGACTGCAGACTGAAACTTTGCCACATTAATTCAATGGCTAAAGTATATTACTCCTTTGAAACAGACCATAACCACATTTATAAATTTGTTATAAATGCTGAAGTTATAATAAATTACAATTACTGAAAATCCCTAACTTCACATGAACAAAAAATATTCCACTTCCTGGTAGATTGTATATTTCACAAATCATGGCTATCATCTTTCAACTCAAACACTGGTCTGCGAAAATGGCCCTCGAGTTTCTAACTTTGCCACTCAAAAGCCGGCACATACTTTCTGCTATGTAGTAATAAATGTCTCATTTTGTATTTTCCCCTACTGAAATGCATCACTGTAGGATGAAGGCCCTGTTCACACACAAGTCATATTGCCAAGCAGGACACAAACTCATTAGGACCTTACAAACTTTCAAAACCCGACTGGCTATTTAATGTATTTGGTCAAATTCTGGCCACTGCCTTTATTCTGTGATTTGCACTGGCAATTGATGAAACTATTGATGGCGCCATGTTAACACAAATTAGACAGACGTATTACCTAACAAATACAATTGCATTGACTTCTTTTGAATATTGGAAGTAAAAATAAATCTGTAACTACTGTCCATTTTGTTGTGAATACAAATTAGAAACCTCGGAAGTATTGTTTTAGATTGGCTAGCTCTATAAATTTCAATGCATTTTAATGCAGATAATCATACATTTTTCAATTACCTTAAGTTTCAATGTATAACGCCATCTCAGACAATCAGATATTTTTAAGTTCCCATAAACTACTGTCAATAAACACCCTGTATGCTAGTATGCTAGTTTGCTGTTTGGGTCTGCTGTGACAGGCCCTTGACTGTGAATTGGATTAAGCAAATTGGGGTATATCATATTATCATCTAAATATGCCATTTTCTGACATCAAAAGTAGCACACAAATATTGGCACTATATTTGGGAGGTCTAGTAATTAGTTTTTGAATGTTTGGTCATATCATTGTTGATATAAAATCAAAGACAGTGCACTGATTAGGCTTAAATGAAAGCTCATCTCCTAGAATTTAGTTAATTTTGTAATAGTCTCACGTAATAAATATGATCATGTGGGTGCTTTTAGTTTTTTATCAGTTTATTAAGTGAAGTAGCATAAATGTGAACTGATCGATAATATTTTTCTCTTAGTCTTATTCACGCTCTGTCACTAGACATGAGATGTCCGTTCTGCTTGTACTGTCTCTAATTTTTATAAAATTGACGTCTGACAATGTAACATACTTTACTCATCAATATAACAATCAACAGAAAATTCTTCTGCCGGAATTAATATATGCATTGTAAAGAAAAAAACAATCAACTTACAAACTGCTGCAATTATTGTTTATTGTCTTTATTTTCAAATCTAAACAATTTTGATCATCCCATGACAATTGTAATACTGTACATACAATATAAGACTGCACTCATAAAAATAGGTACTTCATAAACATTTTTATATGAAAGCTATGTGTTAAACTCTGACTGTGCTTAGCTATTGAAAAAGCCCACATGGATTGTACCAAATATAAAACTGTCAGGCTGAGTAAAAGGAGAAGCAGGTCATACCTTCTCAAAGAAACAGCTGTAACTTATTCACAATTTCACATCCAAGAGACTTCATGCCAAGCTACCTCACAATTCAAATAGAAAAATACAATACATTTGCCAAAACCTCTTCTTTAAGTTAAATGTTAGGAATTCAAAGACATTTAGTAATAGGAGTAATTTAGCTATAGCAGTAGTATTGTGACATGTACAGAGTACAGTGCAATTGTTTTTGGCATGTTTGAAAACATGCAAAATGTCGACAAAATATATGTGTGTATAATATGTGAAGAAACAAGTGCATGTTATTCTGATTTCCCAGGGCAGGACTGGAAATCATCGTATATACTGGCCTAGGAAGGACACCAGAAGACCAGAAAAGAAGGACCGCCCAGTGAGGGCAGTGGTGGTGAAGAAGGGATCAAACCCGTTTGGTCATGTGATGCAAACCTCTCTTGTAATAAAGGAGACAGGAATCTGCAGAATTAGGTCTTTCTAGTAAAACTACAACCAGGAACTCCAACCCATTGTAGGTGTAATTGTAGATTGAGAGGATTCCAATCCTAACCTATAGAAAAGACTGGCTTAGAGGAGCCAGGCTATTTGGAGCCGAAACACATTGTTGAGATTAAGTGGACTCTTTTGAAGTCGTAGAGATTCAGTACAAAAGCCTGTAGACTTGAAGAGTAAAACAGCTATTGCACACTGTGAATAAAATACCAGATTTATTGAAAGATTGGAAAGGCTTAAACATGAGTTCTTTTTTATGTTGTCTGTGCATCCCCAAACAGTCACAATATGTATACAATGTATAGAATTTATTTCTAAAGTCTTATTTTTTAAATTTGTACTGTAGTATTTGTGAGCCCACTATGTTTGTGTTATCTAACTTCAACCACAGAAAAAAATCTTTAACTCATATATTAAGCAGTAACAAAAAAACATTTTGGTACTTCATTACAAAAAATTGTGAATCACACATTAAAGTTCTACAGGCATAGATAACTAACTTCTCATACCCACTTAACCAAATTCAAGGTCACAGATGGTCAAAGCCTATCTTAGCATCAATGGATGACAAGGCAGGAAACAGTCCTGAACAGGGCCTACTCAAGTGCACCCCCACATTCAAGCTTAAATAGGGCCAGTCTGGAAACTCCAATTAACCCAACCTGCATGGCTTTAGGAATATTCTAGTAGAAACAGAATGGGGAAAAAAAATCTATGTAGGTTTGGGGAAATCAGCACCACACAAGAAATTACCTTTTACAAAAGTCACACTCAGGAAAGTGGGTCTGTGAGGCAGAGGTACCAACCACAGGACTACCATGTCACCCTCATTAACATTCTAAGCCCTCTTGTTTAAATACAGGGTTTTGGAGTTTATCCAAGCAGCATTAGGTACAAAGCAAGAACTAACTGTGGACCGGGTGCCAGTCTCTCACAGGACACAGTTAGCACACACTAGACCATGTCAACTAAGTTTCACCATTTTTTTTTCTCTTTTTCTTTCAAAAGTAAAGATGTAAAGCTGATGTCACATTACACAACTTCTAGCTAAACGGATGTCAAACTTGTTGCTGATCTCATAATCTGAGTATGTCAGATTACACAGCTAGTAATCACAGAGTATGCCAAACTGACTGCCGGTCAACTATCCAGCACAGTTTAACATTTCCAAAGTATAGCAAGTTCACCCCCTCTTCTAACGAATAACATGTGCCAATGTGGGTAAGGCAAGTTCAGCTGCAATCTCGTGGTGCATAAATTACCTAGAAAGCAGACAGATGAACTTCTCTTCTATTTGCAAGGTCCAAAACACATGTGTTCCTTATTCCTTGTCACTGCATTCAATGCATTGTGCTTCCAGGTGAGACTTCATTGGTTGTCAGCACTAAGGCACACACAGCCTGCACCTGTGAGTTAAGACAAAATCAAACCTGTCTAGGTATTTAGGATTTAGGCAAGTGAAGTGATCTGAATCCATAGAGTCAACCAAGTGAAGCTAAGAAATTAAGATGAGAGCGGATGATTGCAGTTAGAGGTTGCATAATAGATAACATCTTGAGATATGTCAACATTATTAAATCTTACTAATATTTTATAGCCAAGATATGTGGCTTAATTAAAACAGTATGCTATGTCATATATCAAATGTGTCGGGTCTAAATACTGACACATATGTTCTTATGTTTGATACCATATTAGAAAAGAGCATAAAGAAAAGTCATATCAGATAATCATTTTAACAGTAAATACTAGACAGACATCTAACCCTATTAAAATGTGAAATTAAGTTAAGAGTTAAACCTTTCATATGCAGTATACTTTTGCGCTGAGAAAAGTTCTGTTTTCCCTTCACATAAACCGTTTTAAATAGTTAACCTATTTTGTTCAGGTGTGAGGCTACATAAGGGCAGGCACTGGTCCACTCAGATAGACAGCATATGCCAACCACTCAAAGCTGAAGTATTTGTGGTTCATATCAGTTACTTATGAACACTTTGCAATCACTTGAACTGTCTTTTTTTGGCCAGCATCTCCTGACCTACCAGTACAAGAAAACCCCCACCTATGATATACTGCTCGACAATACTTCATATCTAAGATTTTGAGTTTTCTGGGGTTCCCTACTATATTTGGCCCTCTAAAGCTGAAAAACCGTAATTTAAAGCCATTTTGGACCATATATAGTGCAGTAAATTACACCCTTATGATAAAGAGTACAGCAATAGGTGTCTTCAACAAAAATGATCAAAAGGACTTGAAGCTGTATGTGCCACATCAACCTACCCCAGGGGTTCACCTCCTAATGGGATATGATAAGTCAAAGTTACTTCTTTTCCCAAAATTTCGAAAAAATGAGGATAGGTAATATAAGCATGTGTAGTGTCATTTTATGCTGTTTCAAGGTTGCTGAACATGAATATAATATTTTTAATATTAGATTCTTTACTGATCATCCTTAGCCCTCTAAGAACCACTCTTAGAAAGTTAAAAATGACAAATGTCAAACATAACCATAAGGGGTATCATTTAAGTTTATTTCAAGGTCGGTGATTATGAATATAATGCTATTTTTGATCCTTTGATCTAGCCCTCTAAGGACGCCAATCAGTGGGGTAAACATGACAAATTTCTATTACAATTGAGAATATTTAGATTTGAAACATTTCAATTGAAGCACAGGTTTTTCATATTTCAAATTTATGACACAACTATTCTTATTTATTGTGTACCTCTTATGAACATCCCAAATTAGGACGGTTTCACTAATTCCGAGTTTTTAAGGTTGGGATATCAAAAGAAGATTCAAGCACAAGGTGCTGCCATCGAAATCACCAGCAAAAGCAAACACCCACCTTGGTTAAAAACCACTAGCTTACCCACTGATTTAATGTCCAAATCATACCAGCTTCATCATACCACAACTAAGTGGTACAAAAATTTTGCTTTCTTAGGGTAGAGTATAGGGAAGGATACTGTGGTTCCTCCTTATCTATCAAAAGCCACTCACTTTCAGATTTCTGGCCTGACCACTTATTTTGAACATGGAAAAAGATATAATATTAGCAATATTGGGAATTAGACTCCTTGAATTGAATTAATTATCTAAAGGCCACTCACTTTGCTGTAAACAGCAGCATGAGGTCATCAGAGACAAGGTATCAAAAATGTCTGCATGATCGGGGTCTTTAACTAATTTTAGCGGACTTATAAAAACAAATGCACTAAAATCATCTTGTTTATGTGACCTTAACTTTTATACAGTTAATTATGCTAATGAAATGCTCAAAGCTGGCATCTCTCATCTCAGCATGCTTGTTAAAACTATGTATTTGTTATTTTGAGTACATAAAATGTGCTACATTGACATACACAGTTTTACTAATTGTTGTCTTTGAAGGTGTTCATTGCAGAACTTTATATTTAAAATACAGAGCAAAAAATGAAAGAGAGATTATTGAGTAAGGGTTATTGCATGCAGCACTTCTAATGTAATGAAAACTGTAACATAGAACTTTAAGAAGCATAACATATTGTACATTCTCAAATCCAGTTTGGTGTCCTTTGGCTTTGGAGCTTATCCAAGTAGAATTGCAGGCCAGAAAGGAAATAACCATGGATAGAGTACAAGTTTATCACTGGGCCCACTTACTGTACGTATACACACTCACACAGGATCAGTTCAGTTTTATTAATTAACCAAACACACAGATTGTTGGAGATGGAGAAAACTTGGTATACTGAAAGAAAAGAACTAGGCAGAACTCCAAACAGAGGAGGACTCGGAGAAGGATTTGAATGTAGACGACTGGATTCCTGAGGCAGTAGCACTCACCACTGCATCAAGTGCTATAACAGGCAAACCAGAATAATAAAAAAATTAAATTTTACTTCATTCATCCATTGAAAGTGACACAAATATTGAAAGGAATAGCCTAAAATCAAGCAACAAAATAAACAGAGTCGACTAAAATAGTATTCTGTTATGTGTGCTGTGGTTTCTCCAGTGTCCATGGCTTTTCACCAGCCACTTTGATGTCCTACCACACCGCAGGCTAACTCCCTGTTATGAGTGAACACAAGTGTATGTTAAATGGATAGATCCCATTTAAGGTTAATTCCTGTCTTGTGCCCAATGCTGCATGGCACATGTATAGATGAGCAGAGCAGATGCAGCCACAAGCTACAGTCGTGGCCAAAACTTTTGAGAACGACACAAGTATTGGTTTTCACAAAGTTTGCTGCTTTAGGGTTTTTATGATCTTTTTGTCAGATGTTTCTATGGTATACTGAAGTATAATTACAAGTATTTCATAAGTTTCAAAGGCTTTTATTGACAATTACATTAACTTTATGCAAAGAGTCAATATTTGCAGTGTTGGCCCTTCTTTTCAAGACCTCTGCAATTCCCCCTGGCATGCTGTCAATCAACTTCTGGGACAAATCCTGACTGATGGCAGCCCATTCTTGCATAATCAATGCTTGGAGTTTGTTAGAATTTGTAGATTTCTGTTTGTTTTCTTGAGGACTGACCACAACTTATACCATAGAAATATTTGACAAAAAGATCTAAAAACACTGAAGCAACAAACTTTGTGAAAACCAATATTTGTGTCATTCTCAAAACTTTTGGCCGTAACTGTACACTTTAGCTTTTTGAATTCCTACACATTTACAAATGAGTGGTTTTGGCACCATGCATGTCTGCTCCTCATCTCCTCTCAATTTTTGTGTTGGCAGTGGCGTAGGAAGGCGAGTGCAGTGGGTGCGGCCCGCACCAGGTACCAGCTCTGAGGGAGTGACAAACAATTGCCATGCACCTTTTTGTTACATAAAATAGGATGTCAAATAATTTACATGGGCTTTAACAATCCCTAATTGCAGCAAATTGCGTGTGAACGATGTGATGCTGTAATGATTTAGTATTATTGTGTGGGGCGTAGGGGGAGGGGTGTTCTGTCTCGTATCTTTTGAACTGTGCTGGTGCTCAAGTAAACAAACAACAGGTCCTGTGACTCATCTTCTTATCCCTGCCACAAATATATCATCACCCCAAGTCGTTCTGTGCAACAAGATGATATTTTTAACCCAAACATCATAATAATATAGTCGGCGCGAAATGTTTTAGACAGTGGGGTGGGTAGGTATTGTCCGCTGTAGAACCAACCATAAAGTAAATAAGTTTAATTTAGGATCGTTCTATGAGCGAACGGACAATTCGCTCTCTTCCTCTCTGTCTATATACACTGGATTCAAGAAGTATTCAGACCCCTTTACTTTTTACATTTTATTGTTTGGTAGGTTTAATTTTAAATAGATAAATTAGCTGTTTTTGCCTATCAATAAGAAGAAAATAGAAATAATAGCCCATAATAACAAATTGACAGCATGTTTTCAGAAAGGTTTGCAAATGTATTAAAAATCAAAAATTGAAATCTCTATCCATCCAATCTAATGAAGCCTTACAGGAACTGCCAGGAAGACTGAGATGAACTGCTCATATCTAGGTATACAAAGCTTAAAGAGACTTTGCAAGCTGTAATTGCTGCCAAAAGATTTTCTACAAAGTATTGAATTAAGGGTCTGAATACTTACATGAATGAGAGATTTCAGTTTTGATTTTTAATAAATCTGGGTCTGAATGCTTTCTGAATTTGTGAATATATACACACACAAGATATACTCTCCTGCTTACCTGGCTGAACACAGGATATTTTGTAAGGCAATCAATGGGCCTCAATTAAAGTGCCCTCAAATATATTAGACATACTAAGTTACAAAGTACTTTTCTGTGTAAAATATTTGTAGTTTTTTTTTACTAATTATTTTTTATTTTTTTACTATTTTTTTAATAATATTGTTAGGCAGTATGGTGTAGCGTTTAAGGCTTTGGAGGTGGATTCAAATCCTAGTAATGACATTGTGTGACCATTAGCACATCATTTCCTCAGCCAGTGGTCCAATTGGAAAAACAAATGAAATATATGTAATTGTATCTGTAATGTTGTAAATTGGCATGGATAAAGTCTTCAGTCAAATAATAAGCAATAATAACAATATTAAGTCACTGGAGCTGCTCATTCTTCAACATGCTATATACAATTGCATGAGTAAAACATTTTTGCATTAGATTAATTTTTGCATTGCTTAGTGACTTAGTTTTTGTTGATGGTCACTCACACTCAATTTACAGTAAAATGTACTCTTTTGAGTTGAAACAGGTAATCAATAGGAATAATGTGAAATCTGATTATGTATACTTATCATTATTAGATATTTACAATTTTCATCTGTTTATGTTGCTTACCAAAGCATTTCTTTTCGTGTTTTTTGTCAGTTGGATAAGGCCCCCTTTAACTTCTGAAGATGCCAATGTATATGCAAATAATTTTAGAGAGCAGGGGTGAGGCATCCCAATTCAAAATAAGCAGACACAAATGTACAGATGTAAATGAAAATAATTTAGGAGGGTGGGGTGGGGTTTTGCTTTCAAAGTTTATAGATACAAATATACACCAGTTAGCCACAATATTAAAACTACTGACAGGTGAAGTGAATTACATTGATTACCTCATTAAAATAGCACTTGTCAAGGAGTGGGATATATTAGACATTAAGTGGAACAGTCACTTTTTAAGGGGGCGTGGTGGAAGAAGGAAAAATGGGTAAGCATAAAGATCTGAACGACTTTGGCAAGGGCCAAATTGTGATGGCTAGACGAGTGAGTCCGAACATCTCCAAAACAGTAGTTCTTATGGGGTGTTCTCAGTATGCAGTGGTTAGTACCTACCAAAAGTGGTCCAAGGAAGGACAACCATGGGGGCTCAAGGCTCATTGATGCACATAGGGCGTGAAGGATAGCCCATCTGGTCCTATCCCACAGAAGAGTTACTTTAGCACAGATTACTAAAAACTTAATTCTGGTCATACGAGAAAGGTATCAGAACACAATGTATCACAGCTTGTTGAATATGGGGCTGCATACCTGAAGACCACTCAGAGTGTCCATGCTAACCTCTGTCTACTGCCAAAAGCACCTACAATGGGCATGTGATTGTCAGACCACAGATTAATGGAAGAAGGTAGCCTGATGTGATGAATCACATTTTCATTTAGATCATGTGGAGGTCTGGGTGCCCTATGGAAAGAAAGCAAGCTGGCAGAGACAGTGTGATGCTCTGGCAATGTTCTACTGGGAAACCTTGGGTCCTGGCATTCATGTGGATGTTACTTTGACAAGTAACACCTACTTAAAAATTGTTGCAGACCACATATATCCCTTCATGGCAATGGTATTCCCTTATGGCAACGGTCTCTTTCAGCAGGATATTCTGCCCTCCCACATTGCAAACATTTTTCAGGAATGGTTTGAGGAACATGACAATGAGTCCAAGGTGTTGATATGGCTTACAAATTCCTCAGATGTCAATCTGATCGAAAATCTGTGGGATGTGCTGGAAAAACAAGACCAATCCATGGAAGCCTCACCTCACAACTTATGATGTAAAGGACATGCTGTTAACATCTTGGTGAATGATACCACAGAACACCTTCAGGGGTCTTGTGGAGTCCATGCCTAAATAGGTCAGAGCTGTTTTTGTGGCATGGGGAGATCCTACACAATATTAGTTAGGTGATTTTAATGTTGTGGCAGATCAGTGAATGTCACAATGGAATGGCTTGTGAGGAACTTATTAAGTTCAAACTGACACTGTTCACTTTAGTTCATCAGTGACTGTCACTTCAAGAAATTTAATACAGCTCACCTACCCCCTAACCCCCCCCCCCCAACCCCCATCCTTTCAAATACAGATGGCAGTGTAAGTTATTTTCTGCTTTCTGAAGTATTTGACAAACTACTTTTCATGGTATTTCGGGAGATATTGTTCTCTTATAACCACTGAGTCAGCATGTAAACATCTTCGCTATAAGATGTCTCATAATTGTTGGTGATCAGGCCTATGACTGTGGTGTCATCTGAAAATTTAAGATCCGTCAGGCCGCACACAACCTCTGGAGTGCCTGTGTTAAATAGTCAGTACGAAGGATGTGATGCTGCCATTCTACACATGCGGGTGTCTGTTGGTTAGGAAGTCCAAATTGCAGTTAAGAAAGATGCTAAGATGCATAAAGTCCTCAATTAAGCTGAGGCTTAACACCAACAGTCCATCTCCACAAAGTTCAAGGAAAAGTAGACCAAAAACACTGTATTGGCTTATGGTCATAATGGTTGAAGTTCTGTCAAGAGATGGAGAATATCCCAGTGATGGCACAATGCCGAAGATGGTTCAGATGAGCGACACTGAAGTCTAAGAAGCTCTGCTGCCACATACTTGTAAATTGATGTCACTGGATAAAGCCTGAGAAACAGGACAATCCAGGCAAATACACTCCAAAGAAGCAGCTCGTCAATCCATACCATAGATAAACTTCCACCCAGAGAAAGCAGATCGCCAACAACCAGGTAAACAGTGAATTTATCAGATAGCTTTAAAACACCCAAACGAAACTCTGGTAGATAACGACAAAAAATATAGAGAATACTTTCACTTAGAAGACAGTAGACAGCAGATTAGCTAATAAAACATAACTAATAGATATTTAACTACAAAATAAAAACTAAAATATCAAAAACTAACTAAATAAATAAATATATAAAACTAAAAACAAAATAAAACTAAGTCACCAGCAGAGCAGCGGCCACCAGTAGTGCCAGTGTTTGCTCACCTGGAGGTCCATCTGCTTTACCTAAGACTTCAGTTCAATTCTCACGAAGACCAAAAAGAGACTGCCTGCATAGCAGTAGTGACTGCTGTGAAAACTGTACAAAAAAAGCACCACAAAATGGTGAACCTATAAAATTCATAATGTTGTGAAAAACATTAAATTATTTTAACATCTTTAAAAAAAATCCAAATTAGGCTCTACTCTTAACCAGATCATCTAAATAGGACAAAAGCCCCACTGACCACGATACAAAATGACAGATTAAATGACCAAAGGACCGAGATCATAATAACTGTGATTCATGGTTGAGCACATAAACAGACTCAACAAGCCATCTCATTTTTTTCTTTTTGCATTTGACAAAACAGATTCTTATTTATGATAACCTAATTGCAAAAGGTGAAACATTTCTGCCATATGATTGAAAAGAGAGCAGTAAAACCCAGCCTATGGTTTGATGGCCACTTTTCAGAGAGATAGCAGACTTCCATAAGCACTAAAAGAGCACAAAACAGCCTTTTGATACAAAAGTCATAATGCTTACTGCTTGTGTACTGGACCAAACTTAATTTATAAGCAGAATGTTTTGTTAAACTCAAGGTAGACATCTATGTTAGGAATGACTGTGGTAATTTCACCATTTTAAGCACTTCTGTGCAGCTTCTCAATTTTATGAATGTTTGTCCCACTGACTAACTATTATAAATGAGCGTTGTCAACTAAAGACACAGCCCTCCTCCAGCCCTCACCTGCTCCAACCAGACAATAAGATTAGAGAGACAGTCTTAGGGTTTAAAGTCCAGTGCCTCTGCCACTACATACTACACAGGACCCGTGGCAAAAGAGACATTAGGAAGTGTGATTAACTCATGCTGTCAGAATTTAGAGTCATTTATGGATCAGTGCTGACATGGGAAGAACATGCTGACTGCACATCAATGGAACCCCTGGAACTGAACCAGGGTCTGAATGTTGAGAGTCAGTAAGGCTGCTGGTTTATAGATGAATAAACACAACAGGGCTAATGATTTTCCATCTCTGGATGAATACCATTGTAAATTAGGCAGGAGTTTCAGCTGAAGGTGGGCATGTAGGTATCAAAATTGCCTGTGCCAACACAATGGCCTGTGACTGTCACTAAAGCTGCGGTCACAGGTTCCCATCTTGCTAATGTGTGCCAGCAGAAAATACTCCGGGTTGCCTTTGAAAAGGACACATGGGATTTGGTAACATGTCGCCACAGACTTATTTCATTTTAGCACTCTGAAGCACTCACTATGGTCGCTTTCTTCTGATACGCATTAAATAACAAAAGAGGAGAATGTGACAGGATGTTCCCTGAAACTCAGCAGCTGCCTTCAGTGCCTGGGCTTGGGGTCGGGCCTGTAGAAAAGTGCGGAAAAATCTGTCGTCTCTAAAGTTATCAAATTGAGTTTCTGCTTGAGTCAGATCTGAAACGTGACATTTAAGGGTCTGGATAGTCTTTGAAAAATTAACAATTGTTAATAGTACCTTTTATAGACTTGGATCTTCTCTTCTACAATTCACCCAAAAAACACTAAAACAAGTTCATACTGGTCACATATTGAGTGATGGGCCTGCTGTGCAAGACCGTTTTATACTGCCTGACAAATTTCAATCAACTGACTTTTCTGTCTTTTTAGAAAAAATGCATAGAGAAGACCTACAGTGTAGCAGAGTCAATTCAATTTTATTAATCAATCATTTGCTTGTTGGAACCATACTGTGGGCATTTGTGGACGTTATTCATTTAGTCTTAAGTGTCATATCCCTGTGGATGCATCTTACACTGACTGCCTTCCGTTTTATCCATGCTGTCTAAAAACAAAAAACACAGCTGGCATAGTCAGCTCCCAAAAAAGGAGTCAGCAGAAAAAAGCAGCATAACATCGATACAATTCAGATGTGTAAAAAAATGTATCTCTTATTTATCACACTGAATCTACACAACACTCACATGTGTCTTCAGCTATCCATTTCCTGAGTCTCAGTAATCAAAACCCAAGGTCATGGAGTGCTGAAACCTGCTCCTATAATATTGGGAACAACAAAAGAACCAACTCTGGACAGATTGCCGATAAATGACTCAACAAACTCATGGGTCATCTGAGCCAAACGGCAGTCACGGAATATGTGGTTACTTTAAATCTCACTTTTACTCTTTGCTGTGTGTGCATATCCATAATAAATAATTCAATAACTGTGACTAGAATTATGATTCAGGAAAGCTATTTTGGTGGAGGGATAGCCTGGACATTGGACAATTATATGGGACAGATTTGCACCTTGACCTATGCCCCATGTCCAGAGAACCGCTGCTGCAAGCAAGCAAATGTTTGGGTTTTGGAAAGAGTACAGAACATGCAAACAGATATGGGGAAGGATTGTAATTAATGACACAAGACTGTTGTAAACATCACTTACAGTATCAAGGACCACTTCTATCTCTGTAAATAATATACAGTGTCATTCTTATCTTTCTATTTGTCTATTATATACATTAGTGCAGTTTTTACCTATTTTTACATGGTTCATTTCTTATCTATCCATCCATGTGTCTATTACACACTGCCGTTCTTATCTATTTTATAGAATGCCTCTCATCTATCTATCTAAAGTACTACATGCCCTATATTTTTTTCTATCCATAATGTCCATTCCTTTAAGATTTTAAACTAAGTAACTGAATTATTAGAAAGTTATACAAAGGATATTTTAATGTAACACTTTAATAACTGTGATTTTACAAATTCTATTATAAGAATAATAAGTCTCAGTCTGATGTGAAGACAGGGCATTTACTGCTTCTATTGCATATATTTGCTAGGTTGGGCGCATACTCTGATTTTACAGCATGTTGCTTACCCACTACACGACGAACCACCGGGATTGGGACCCAGTGTTCACTAGTTTCAAAATTAATTTCCAGTCTATCAAATCTTTTTTATTATTACTTATTTATTATTTGTGCATTTGCATTGTATGTTTGTTAGCAATGAAACGTCTTGTGATGACGCTATA
The DNA here is from genome assembly GCF_900747795.2 of Erpetoichthys calabaricus. Taxonomy (NCBI): domain Eukaryota; kingdom Metazoa; phylum Chordata; class Cladistia; order Polypteriformes; family Polypteridae; genus Erpetoichthys; species Erpetoichthys calabaricus. Next base: position 170,839,634 of record NC_041396.2, on the reverse strand, counting down.
TATTCAATTAGTTCCAAAGCCGAAAGGTTTATGAAAACGTGTTTAAAAATTTAGCATATAACGTTCTCAAAACAAGAAAGACGTATGCATCAAAATTAACTTAAACAACTAGAAGAAAAGCAGAAACAAAACTGGCATGTTGGATTACAAATACAGATACAGAAAGCCAACATTTGATGAATAAAGGGGAGTGAAGCTCACCCATCACTTGAAATTTTGATTTGAATGGGTGTAGTGGTATAACAACCGTTATTTCTGACTTTATATAAACTCTTTCATCAATACGAATGCGTTTCAAATTTTGATAGACTATACGCAGCAACAGTTGGTGGAAGAAACTCCATAATAACGTACAAATCTGCAATAAATTTACATCGGGCTTATCGAAATGGAAGATTCTGTAGGCACCGAAGCTGAAAAAAAAAACTGTCAGCAGCGTCTTCTTCTGCTGTTTTAATAATGCAGACTGTAATTATGTCACTGTAACTGCGTTACATCACAATTTTCTAATGAACGTTATCGTTATGAATTTGATTGACTCTTCTGCACTTAACGAAAAAAAAAGTTTTGACAGAATTGGCAGACTGATTTAGCTTTGCCTCTCTTTGTCATCCAAAGCAAATCAGCAGAAAATAAAGATAAATAAATAACTTTAAACGTAACAGGATACCTAAAGAATCCCATAATAAGAACTGAAATTCACATATGCCCATTACATGTATGTGCATTTGTTTTAGCATTTTCATTGACAGCTTTCTTTGGCCCTGGCTGAATTCATTTTTCTCATATCTGACTTTTATTTTGACGCCTTCCATTGAGGAAATCACGGGAATCGGCACCCATTCTTATTAATCTTGTTCATCTAACAAATATTACGTTTGCTGGAATGAAGCATCAATTGAACAGACAGGCCTGGCGGTAACTATCCGTGTTCGCCACTGCCTGTTGAAGTCTGTCGGTCAGAGGATCTGCAAAACACGGCCATGCCGAGAATAGACGGGCACAGCGAACACTGCAGCACACAGTCGGCTCAAGAAACGGCCAGCGATCTTCGACTTTAGGGGAAACCGTTAGGAATTCAATATTTGGTTATTTTACGCAAAAATATACTAAAAACGCACACAACTGAAAAACACATTTTAAAGATATAATCCTTGGGTTTGAATAAATAGATTTGCAAGGCCTGTATTCCGTTGTATTAAAACAATTAAAAAAAATCTTAAGTGCTTTAAAAAAACAAGTTTTAACATATTTTTTCAGCATCGAATACAAGGACGTCACCGTAGCCAGGACAACATCAACGGTCTATCTATGGATAGGGCCTGTCACGTCTATATATAGCGGTGTATGCATAATGCAGATATATTTTTGTTAATTAGCAAATTACACAGTTTATTGCCATTGGCTACTTGACCTTTTCATTTAATTTGATGCAAAATCTAACATAGATAGATAGATAGATAGATAGATAGATAGATAGATAGATAGATAGATAGATAGATAGATATTATTGTGTTCTCCCTTTCGGCGCTCTTTCTCCAATACGGCTCCCTACAGAAGCTGATGATGTGTTTCGTGCTTCCTCTTAAAATCATTTTTTAAAATTTTTTTAACAATGCGGTATTCGATTGATACATTTAATCTCTGGGCATCTTGTCGCAAATAAAACACAAATCAGAAATTAGGATTTTCAAAAAACCCATTGGTTTGTGCTATACCAGAAAACTCGACGAATTTTACTGTTCATGAACTGCATACGTGAGGTAGTGAAACTTATTTCAAAATGTAGAATTTAAATAAAAAATACATCAGAAGACAGACTGTAATAAAACTAAAGCAGACCCACTAAGCAAACTGCATTACGTTTAAATAAATAAGTTGTTTTTGAACAATATCAGGTAAAGGCACTACTGTACTTTAATTTTCTTGCCCATTTCTCTCAAATAACAAACTTTGCAAGCAGAGTTACATCTTGCCTGAAGAAGGGGCCTGAGTTGCCTCGAAAGCTTGCATATTGTAATCTTTCTAGTTAGCCAATGAAAGGTGTCATTTTGCTTGGCTTTTCTCTACAAGCAGAGGTAAAAAATGCAGTACCACGTTTCACTTTAATCAACAGAGTAAATTGGCTCTTTCACTACTAATGATAGTATGATATTCTTTAAAGCTGAATTTATTTTATTTTGTTGCAAGGCGAAAATGCAATGCAAACGGGATGTTTTTATAGCGCCTTTCTTCAGCTAACATCACGCCCTGGTGCTCTCCGAGCGCGGACCCAAAACGCAAGTTCCCCCGTAACGTTGCAGCAGAGCAGGAGTTGAAACGGCACCCTCGAGGTTTTGGGTGCAGCTCCTCGACAATTTGACTACTTTGCCCTGCTCCATGCGTAAACATAGCCTTATTGTTGAGGACCCCTCGGTTCCTTCACGTTTTGTCTACGAGCTGCGGTCACCAAAGCTTGACTGCCACTCGCATCGCTCCTCAAAGAATAATCAAGAAGACGTGTGCAGACCATTCTGTCCTGGAAGTGGATCATCTGTTTTATGTTTGCATGTTATTTTAATTGCATTGTGTTGATCGACTTGTTGAACAGATCCCTGATGGCCGCTGCTCACCTGCCCTGCTCACTAGGCCTCCGGCTCTGTCATTTTAATCAATAGCGCACGACTGAGGACGGAAGTCGCGTGCAGATCTTGTCACACAGTGATGATGATGATCTGGAAGTTGGGGACGTAAGGGACAACCAATGAAATCGCTTCACTATCAGAATGACAACTACTAACAATCGTTTTGGATAACATGTTTCTTTTCTTTTCAAGTTTTACCTGATGTGTTTGCCTTTGCCGCTTTATCTGATCAGTTTTTCAACCCTCTTAGACCTGTTAGGCATTATTATCTCGTGTAGGTCCCTGACGACGTGTGCCAAATCCTTTATAGGGCACCTTCGCGCACCTACCCGCACTCATTCAGACGTGAGGTCAACAATTTAACCGACACGCACAGATGTGAACGGTGGGGAGCGCACCTCAGCGGCATGAGCAAAATACACTTTATAGCATTCCATCCACAGCTGAAGCCCATTTTGAAACCGCTGAGTGCAGGACAAGAGACTACCGTGGACCGCGCCTCACAACAGGCACACAGCCAGTTAACCTAACCAACATCTCTAGCTGGCATTGGCAAGAAAGCACACATAAGCAACGGGGTAACGTGTAAACTTCACCCAGACAGCCACGGGCACGGGGTTCAGTCCGTGATGGGGGTTCCCCACTGCGCCACCGGGAATCATTTAGAGATGACATTAAAACCAGTGTATTGCACGACTATACACCCATATGTTCCTTAGGCCAGTCCCCCTGACAGAACTGGATGCAAAATGAGGAACTACTGGACGAGGTGCCAGTCCATAGCTGGGCACGCTTAGGCACACATATTCTACTCAGAGATGATGATACATTTATATAGCGCTTTTCCTAACTCGATAACACTAACAACCAGGTGATGCTGTTTGGTTGATGATTTGATCACATGTAAACATCAGTAACTCTAAAACGCCCAGATAAACATGTCTGTCTGTCCAATTCTTAAAAGCCTCGCTGTCTCCTATTTTATTTGTTTCTGCTCATTTTCTACATCTCTATTGACAGCCTCCTACCTTGGGATGTATTTAGGAATAATAATAATAATAATAATAATTCATTATGACAGAGTTTAGGATACAGATGTTATTACTCTGGAAAATAAGACTCTGCTTCTATCCATCTGGCATATTCTCTGACCTGTTGATCCAGTTCATGGAGCCGAGAACCGCGGGAACAATTCGGGAAGCAGTCCGGGACGGGCGCCATTCACTTACAGGCCCGCAATGACTCCACCCGCACGTCCGTCTGGCGTGGAAGAAGTGCAGACCCAGGGAGACTTGTTCATCCAGGATGACGGGTTCTGTGACACGTAATGGCAGAGTTTCATTTTATAAGCTAACAGTTAATGGAAAGCAAGATAATATTATAAATAGTTGACATTAGAAAGATATTTGTCCTTCAATTAGAAGTCAAACAAAATTACACCTTTCATTGGCTAACTCAACCGATTACAATATGCAAACTTTTAAGGCAACCGAGACCCCTTCCTAAGGCTATTGTTGCCTCGAAAGCTTGCATATTGTAATCGGTTCAGTTAGCCAATAAAAGGTGTCATTTTGTTTGACTTCTCATTTCATCCATAATGGCTAACACGGTACAACACCCTACTACTACAGACATACAAGAAATCCTTTAATTAGCACAAGCATTCTATAAAGTCCTCAATGTCTCCGTACCTGAACCACGGCTTTGTTAAAAGCTGTTTTTAAGCACATAAAGTATGCTGACTAAAGTTTGATGTCTGGGCACGCGATGGCGGCGCGGCTGCTCCCTTGTCACGTGACACAGGTGTTCAGCGTGAGGCCAACTAAAAGCGCAAAACCGGCTACAGGCAGGCTGGCAGGGATCGTTACGAGACATTGCAAACGGCGGCAGCGAATGAAGAAATGTATCTCGAACCCATATAAACCCCAAAGAAGTTTTAAATTCGAATCTAGTACCTTTTTGGGACTATGTCCCCTGTAAAATTTGGTTTGGGTTAAACAAGTTTGAAAACGATTGGAATTGTCCGCGCTGTAAGGTCGACCAGCATACGCAAAATATACCATATAAAACATATATCACTATATTTAGAGCACTCTTTGTGGTTAGCGAACAAATCAGGGTGTGCAATCAATACAGTCGATGGAAATCCTTCGGCCGGCGGGTTAAGCGGCTTGAAAAGTGAAGGAAGATCAGAGGTTCAAGTATTCAAGATGGCAGTGATCCCTCTCTGTCGGGTTAAAATATATATCGTTTTTGAATAATCGCTTTGTTGATCAATTTTAAAGAGACATATATTAAATTTCTATGTGTACCTTCTTAGATTTTGGAGATATTGAAAATATCTTTAGGATTAGCACATGTAGCAATAATTAATTTCAAAAACAAAAAGAGCTTTACCCCCGTTCGAATCGGATTCATTGATCTTCACGATTCTTAATCAGTGACTTGACAAGAGTAAAAAAAAACTCACAGAAAATATTCACGTGCTTATGCCTTTCTCCGAGAAATCGGTAGTTACTTTCAGTTATTGGAAACGTGCACATGCCGAAAACGTAAAGAAAATGGCGAATAAAGGTATAAGCACGCAGTATGTTAAACCGAAGGAGATTGGACTCGGTACATTAAAGTAATATTAACATCTTAAATGGGAACCCGATAACACCTTTCATCCAAATACTATTCTCGAACCACCCTTATTAAAATTCAAGGTTACAGGGCGCCGAAACAAATCCCAGCAGCACTGGAGGGAAGGCAGGACTAGTTGCAGGGCATCACGCCAGTCCAGTATAGGGCACCTGCAGTCAAATGAACATTTTAACAGAAATCAGTGCCAGTAAAATGCACGTAGTATGGTGACATAGCGGTAATAACTGATGCCTCTTATATAGGTCAGGGACCAGGGGCAGAATCCTCATCCGGTCACTTCTGAGTTTACATGTTCTCCACGTTGTTGCTTGAGATTTCCTCTTTTCTTTCCCTGAGGGCAACAGCTTACGATGACTGATGACGTTACACTGAGTCTGACTTAGGTTTAAAAAAAAAAAACTTTAACAACTACTTCATTTACATGTATAATTTAACCTCGGTCCTATTTGTTTATACCTGATATATGATACTTTTGACAAAATCCCAATATGTTGCAGTATACACACATTGGTTTTCCGTAGATCTGAAACAAAAATGGCATTGCCTTCAGTCATGTTGCATTTTATTTTACAAGTTAGTTTATTTGCTTTGCAAATGGTTAGAATGAATGAATTAATTGGTATTAAAAGATTTGCTGTACTGTCAGATACATAGACGTATTTATCAAACCTGAATCCGCAGAGTCGACACACTTAGCAATAACGGTTCTGTAATGGCTCTTCACTTGATTGTATAGTTCCTTGCAGAACCATTCCTTTCTGGGAATGGTCCTTTGCATACGAATTTGGTTATTTGGGCTTTGAAAAGTTTCCTAACCTGTGGACAAAATAGAAATCTTTAATGTACAAAAGACTACTTTGCAGGATAGAACAGGTCAAGAAAACCTGAACTCATCCTGTGTTATTAGAATCCTATTAAACCTTCTGGTAATTTATAAATCTGCTATCGTTATTTATGGAGTTTGTTATGGATCTAAATAAATAAAGGCTCTTTCTGGGTCCTTCACGTGAATGGTTCTTAAGGGAAACAAAAATGGTTCCTCAATGGCATTGCTCTGAAGAACCACCCTGGCATCTTGATTTTTAAGAGTGGAGTTAGTCTTCTTCATTTTAACAAACAATTAAAATCAGCAGCTTCAAAATCACATTCTTTATGTTATAGTCTTACAGGAATGGCTTTTTAACAAAATGTTCTTTGCGGAGTTTCATTCTCTCCGGTTGAAAACAATCAAAACATTCTGGACATCAGGCAGCCAAGTGGAACCGAAACGGAATTTGCGCTGTCTATGTCGAATTCGGGACTGTATAGTGTTGCATTTTGTACATGTCATGTATGGCGTATACGGAAAGAAAGTCTAATAAGGATCAGCCCAACATTAAATGAGATGGGGAGAACTAGGGAAAAGTATGGATAAGTCGCCAGTTCAGAATAAAATATGTAAGCCACCTGGACGTTTTACATCAGCTACTGCTGACACTTCCGTCGAGGGACGTGCGCTGGAGGCATATTGTACAATGTCAAGGCATAACGCGTTTGCCGCGGTATGAAACGCATGGCTGCCTACAGCTTCATCCCTCAAAGTTTCAGGGCCTTTTCAGAGTTTCACTACTTCTTTTCTGTTCTTTATAACCTATGTAATACTTCTGCCCATGCCACTCCTCGGTTTGATTATATCTGAATAATTACATCCAAGCGCCAATGGATCGCTCCTGTTGGGAAGCCCTTTGTTCAGGTGTGCGACTAAATATTACCAAAGTGCTCCAGGCAATCAAAGGAAATCGTTCACTTAGACATCTATCTAATTGTCTAGTCACACAAGAAAAAACAAAACGAACCTTGTTATATTGAAATGATGTGGTAGGAAACATTTAGCTTGAAACTCTTAGTTGGGTTAGTATTTTCAAATATGAATTTCACTGTGAAATGTATTACATTTTTTTGCTTGTAAAAATTTTCTTAGAAATGAAAAGAGCAAAACAAAAAAAAAAAAACATGGTCTGATAACGAAATGGAAATGAAATATCATCTAAGGTCTTCCACATTTTCCAGTATAATATTATATTTTTCACTTGTTAGCTGCACAGCTACTCATGCAGAGAATGCTGCCAGGCAGGTGTCTTTGAAAAGCTGTGGCACTTTAATACGGCGAACAGCTGGGGTGGCCATAAAACAATGCAAAGCATTTGAATGAAGGCACACGGATCATACCTTCAAGGAAGACTCCCTACGAAAAAAAGCCACTGGGCAGTGGTCATTAATGCCCACCCAGTCCTCCACAGGAAGTCCTCCGTGCATCATGCAGATACGTGACGGGTCTAAAAGATGTTTTGGGCTGCATGTAAAGGATATATCAACCCTCCATCCAACACCTTTTAACTAGTCGTGAGATATATATATATTATATATATATAAAATTATCAAAACTAAAGAAAATACATACATACATACACACCTATGTATATATGCTTACAGTATACTACAGTATATATGGATGTGTTTATTTAAACGTGTTTGATAGATAGATAGATAGATAGATAGATAGATAGATAGATAGATAGATAGATAGATAGATAGATAGATAGATAGATAGATAGATGAGTTACTATATTCTGCTGTTTATATGTTTGAATTAATGTATGTTTCATGTTTCAGAATCAAGTGCCGCACACCACAAAATCAAACGCCGTGCTATCATTGGCTGTGGGGTGTGTGGGAGACCCGTCCTGGGACACACTAACTTATAGGCGAGAAGGATCCGTATTGTTGTCCACCGTAGAAATAAAAGATCCTTGCTGTTTTCCGCACATGTTTTGGCTTGATTCGGAAAACTGAAACACACACTATGAACCACAAATAACAGGAACTTGGACTTCACTTATTACAGCATATTTAAGTAAGCACAGTATACGATTTTCAGGTTCAGGCTGCAAACTTTTTGTTCAGCACTCATCCTACGTGTGTGTGTTTATATATATATATATATATATATATATATATATATATATATATATATATATATATATATATATAAGCATGTGTCTAACAGAGAGAACTTTTTGAGTTAGGGTACTTTTCACTATCATTATGAAGACACAATACAAACTCCAAAAAGCGCGATCACTATTTTTGAAATAAGTAAGCAAAATACTTTATAAAAAAATTTGGAGGTTACGAAACGTTATATAACGCTGCTGCTTATACGAGACATTTATATAAAATACAGGAAAACGTTTTTATGCATGCAATTCTTCATTCATTTCACCTATTCGTTATTTCCTAATCCAAAACTTTTTGTAATAATATTCTACTTTCACTAAATTATAATTGATCGATTTAAGCTTACTTATTTCTACATTGATTCCTATTCAGAAACTAACTTACAGAATACTCTTAAATTGCGATCACCCAATATTTAAATAAAATTTATTATAAACGGCGAATGTTTTAAAAATACATTTATTAATATAATGTATTGTTTTTTTAAAGATCACATTACAGTGAACAAATGCCATGTCAGACAGCGTTACAATCAACAAATCTTGTTATTCTTGTTTTATTTTATTAGTTCATTTAACTTAAATTTCCAGTAATAGGCTACGGGAAGAATTTTGTTTTATTATTTATGTCTGAAAATATAGTTCAGTTTACCAAACGACAAAATATGTAATCGTTTTTTTATTTTCTGTAATATTTTATTTCTGTTTCTGCTGATAACTTATTATTATTGGGTATGAGCGGAAAAAGAAAGTGTTGCAGAAACTTGTCAGTAATTACGGCTGCTAATACAAGTGTTAATGTTACCGCTGGTACTATTCTAACATTAATAACAGCAGCACTTTTGACTATTTTTATTATCAAGCTTATATATTAGTATAATTAGGTCTATTGCTTTAATTAAATCACTACAAAAGTTATGAATTGCATAATAATCAATTGTAGTACAGTTTTGTGTTAAAACCACACTCTTTTTTTGTAGTTTTTTTCTATCAAGTTTAGCAGCAGCATCGACCTCACTGAGATATAATTTATTTAAAACCGAGTCATGGATGTAATAACTACTTAAGTATTGTTATTATTATTATAAATACTAATAATAATATTTCAGATGATGTCAGTTTGCTCAGTGTTGATACTATTAGCCGAGTGCGGCAAACTGTATTAACAGTAGCAGTATCCCTAATATTATTACATTTTTAATTAGAATTTTAAAATTATTTGAAATAATACTTCTGACTTAGTTTGCTCATGTTAAGGGAACTAGTGGGCTAATTTGCCATTTATTAGCCATTAATTTACATATTTACAGCGGCAGTATAACAAAAAAAAAACAAAATGTCAGCGTTGCTGTAAAATGACCGGCTTACTCTTATTTCATTGAACAGCTCCATTGCAGTGTCTGTCGTTGAACATTCCGCAGAGAGAAATGTGCACTTTTGCAGGTGCCCAGGTAAAAATAAGACACATACCTACCAAGTGAAGCTGACACAAGTTTTCGCAGTTTAGCGGTGTACGGCCGCACGTTGTGTGGCGGTGCGCGCGGCGCAGGTCGCTGCGGTCGGTCAGGATCATCGGTACCCTTCAGTGGTTTATCTTTCAGAGGTTCCGCTGCACCATCTCTCTCTCCCTCTCCCCCCCTCTTTCTCTCTCTCTCTCTCGCTCTCTCTCAAGTGACCCTGATTTTGAAGCTCGTTCTTCCTTTCTAACTCCAGATCTATATAGTTCAAAACCAGAGTCAATAGTGCGTTTTGGAATATAGTTTGACAAAAGTGATGGCAGCAATAAAGTGGGGAAAAAGCATAAAAAATAAAGCTACTTCAGTTCAAAGCGGCAAAGCAGCGTGTGCTGTAGTGGCGTGTTCCTCAATCTGATCATTGGTCCTTGTCTCTAAAGGCCATGCTCCGACTTGAGAGCTGACAGGTTGAAGGGTGCGCTCATCCACTCGTATTACATAACCAGGGCCGCCACTGCAGCACACAACATGTCGCCTAATCGCTGCTGCACGTATCGTGACCCAAATTCTCTTAGAGCCGGCGAGCAATACAACTCGCCAGTAACTATAGTAAACTTACACCATTACCGGGCTTAGCTCTCGTGTCCAGGTAAGGAGAACGCTTTGATTTAAGCACGTAGAAAAGAGTGGAAATGCTGCAATTGTAGTGTAAGGGAGCTGAAATTCGATGGCCTCTTCATATGTGTATTGTGACATAGAGATACTTGGCATTCTGGGTTAACAGATTCTGTCATGTAATCAGGGTGCTCGTCTCCTACTCTCTTTACTAGAGTTTGTGAAATAGGGGAAAACGCCGCCACTCTTCTGTGTCAGAACTGTAAGTGACAGGAAGAGGTACTAAAGCGAGGAATAACATATCGGACTGAATGAAGTTGTTAAACGGATCGTGCTACCCATTCTTAAAGTGATTCATTATTTAGGAAACATAACATGACCTAAAAAAACACTACTAAACCCGCTTCGTCTACTTCAGGGGCTTGGGGTATTCAGGAAACCTCTAAGACATTAGAGCCGCCCTGATAATAACGGATTTGTAGTGTGCTTTTGAATGACAGAAAAGTCTCCGGGTTTTATAACGTCAGTGTTTTAGTGGATATGCAGCCGGCTTGTAACTGTCAACATTAACTTAATCACTAAAGCAAACTGACATTCATTTGATTATAAGTAGTACATGAAAAATAGAGGGCCATGGGTAGATAGATAGCTAGATAGATAGCTAGATAGATAGATAGATAGATAGATAGATAGATAGATAGATAGATAGATAGATAGATAGATAGATAGATAGATAGAAGTATGGTGTATATGTGTAGAGGACAGATACAATATACACATACTTTTAAAATTGGGTTATAGTCCTGTGTACATTGCATGTTGTCTAAATAGTACAGCTGAAATTCTACTTGTATGTCTTCTCAGAACATTGACAATAATAAAATACCGACAAAAGACATGTACATACACAATACTACAATAATACAAATAATTACATTTTATACACACACACACACGTGTGTGTGTGTGTGTGTGTGTGTGTGTGTGTGTGTGTGTGTGTTATTTAGCAGATACTATACCACATATATATGATCTGCTTTTCTAAGAGGACGCGGCAGATGTCTGCCGACTGGCTGACCAACCAAAATGTTACCTATAATAATCAGATTGCGATTCACACTTAAAAGAAGAATATGTATAACAACAAATGTCTGAACAGAAACACAAAACATAACTCCACTAGCTCTAAAACTGATCATTTCAATCTGTCCTTTTCCATTGAGATATAACAATAAAAATCACTTTTATCATCTAAAGGATAGGCGTAGAGTAAATCTTTTCGTGCCTAATGTGATCAGAACACATAGCAATAGTTTTTTTTTATTATTTATTTCTCCATCATATAGGGCACAAAAATGTAAGATGCAGCACTTAACTTCCTTAACAGGATCAAAATTAATAGATATTTGTGCAATTAAATATAATTCCACAGGTTATAACATAATGAAATTTTTGAAAGACTTCGCTGGCTTCTGTAAACGATTGTTAATTTTACGCAAAGTAAATATGTAAACTAACATTAAATATGACCTTATTAGATAAGGCACACTTGTAACGTTTCTGTTATTGTTGCTTTAAAGCCAGACGTTTGGCTGCAATCTCCATTATCACCTTCCATTTGTATCCCCAATTGATTCCAATATTAGGTCGCGAGTGCCCGATTCTGTTCCAGCAGCGTCAGGGTCAAGGTAGGGATGCCAGTCCTTCACAGAACACGCTCCCATCGTCACACCAGGTTTACTCAGCACGAACGTATTTGGAACTTATAAGGTATGCAATAGAGTCAAACAACATTGTCCATCCTGACTGGAAATAACATATTTCAAACTAAATTAGATAGATAGATAGATAGATAGATAGATAGATAGATAGATAGATAGATAGATAGATAGATAGATAGATAGATAGATAGATAGATAGATAGATAGATAGAGTCTATGCAGCGGGCACTATCATCGAATCTGCTGCCTAAAACGAGTAACGGGACAGGTGCGCCGTTAAACCAGCGGTGTAGCAGTAACACTCAATATGTGTGTGTGAAAACAACATTCCCTCAAATATTAGTCGAAAACTTCAAAAAGCAGTGTTAATCTGTGTTAATTTAACTAACAAACATTCCCTGTGCACGTTTAAGAAAAGCCTAGAACCCCGCAAGTGATCTACACAGACAGAGGTAACCCCGAAAATGCTCCTCAGATCTCCAGGATTCAACTGCTTGTCGATTTCTGTGGAAACAAATGTACTTTGTGCAGGTATTTGAATCCAAACGCACACAAATTAATTGGAGGTTTACTCTGCACATTTAAATAAACTTCTTCTATTATAAATCTCTACGCGATTATGCTTATTTTAAATTGAAACTAAATTTTAAACATTCAAATAATACATTAACAGATCAACAGTTAATAACACAACGAAAATCATTTGCTAAAAAATAAGGAAATTAAAATACAAATCCTGTAATACAACCTGCTCGCGGAGCACTTCTGCAGGTCTGAGTTCTTTTTTCTGAAAATGGAAATACTCAGACCAGGGATTAAGTGTAGTTTTTATTGGCCGTGTCCCCCTTTTCTAGAAAAGCCCAGAAACCCTATTGAGACCATTTAAAAGTTTTCCATCATCTTCAAACTGTCGCCACTCTGTCCACAAAAACTTTGGTGCTGCTAATTCATGCATAAGGCGCTATGAATCCAAAATAAACATACTGGGGTAGAAGTGGGCGCTGTTTTTGGTGGGGAAAAAGAGAAATCAGCAAAGAAACTGTTTAAAATACATTTCAGCATAAATTGCTCCTGAAACAACAATTTCACCGCAACCTTTAGAGCATATTTAAAAAGAAGCACTGATACGAAACGACAGCAATCGAAACAAAATGTTATTTATTAATTACTTACGCAATTTAATAATTTTAAACACAAAAATGGATAGTTTATTGTAATTATTTAAAATTAAAATAAAAAATGAGTTTCTTGTAAAGGTAAATTTAAAGTGAACATGGCTGCAGAATTGTTTTTTGCGATTTTGTCTGTTTAATCTATACGTCTTACATTTTTTAAAATGCGTTACATTTTGACAATATGAGTTTGGCGCAAGTATCTGCGTGCATAGTATACATAAATCTGTTTAAATGATCAAATAATATTTGTTATTATTTACATGTTGCATTAAGTAGAGATATTTAACATTTATATGTTATAGATAGATCGATAGATAGATAAAGAATCCTGCAGTCTCGAACTCCTAATTGCTGTCTCCAACATTTTTGAAACTCCTCAAACTTCAGGTAGTATTATACTTACAAGATGGGATCTCTATCCATATTTCTTTCTCCTCACTGGGATTTGATACCTTGAGCTAATTTGGAAGTGCCCCCCTCGGTAGGAACAAAATGATGCTTAAGACGCATAAATTAGGTTGTTGTACAATGAAGCAGAAGCCCCATTGTAGCTCTTTCACTCGGCACCGGGGTGCTTGTGTTTGGTCAAAGTGCTCTCTAAGTTTATAGAAAGTATAGCATTCACCAGAAAGAAGGGCAGTGGTCCAGCTGACCTCAGACACGCCGGGTCTAACAATGAGATGGTATAAAATAGCGCAACTAACGGTGCGAGGTATCTACCAGAGGTGGACTTCACGTACATCAAATGTTTTAATTGATGGGGGAATAAAACGAAAAGCCATAGTCAAAGGCAGGGCAGGGGGAGGGCGGAATCGGTTAATCAAATATTTTGTTTGGCATCATACTTCCCTTAATATGAAACTAACTACATTTTGCCCAATTATCTCGCTAAGATGTCAATGACTATTGTTTGCTCGTTTGCGCCGTCGCTCCGCCCACTATGTTTGTCGTAAACCTGGCGCCTGGCTACAATAAACCCGAGATAAGAGCGCCCAGGGCTCGCCTCCTTCTCCAAGGCGATCAATCGGATCTCAGGCGGACTACAAGCACTCTCTTACGTAGACATCCACAAGGAGAGAGCTAACACAACAACACGGCTCATCCGCTCCACAAATCCACCTTGTGTGCCGAAACATGTCGTTGAGCCCAAAGCACACGACGCCTTTCTCAGTCACTGATATTTTGAGCCCCATCGAGGAGACCTACAAGAAGTTTAGTGGCATGGACAGCACAGGAAATCTCACTTCTCCGCTGGGAGCCTACCGGCAACCCCAGGTTTCTCAGCCTGGCATGCAACAACACACCATGGGCCACAACGCCACCGTGGCGGCTACGACCTACCACATGCCACACGGGGTGTCTCAGTTTTCTCATAGTGCCATGGGAGGCTACTGCAACGGAAGTATTGGCAACATGGGGGACCTGCCGTCCTACCAAGAGACCATGAGAAATAGCGCAGCAGCCACTGGATGGTACGGAGCCAACCCGGACCCCAGATATTCAACAAGTAAGTTTATAATTTACATGATAGATAGATATATGAAAAAATGTCCAATAGCAGTGTATGATAGATAGGAAAGGCACTATATGAAAATAAATACCAATGGCACTGTATATTAGATAGAGTACATGAAAAATGATTATTATGTGAGACAAACCAACAGATCTGAAAGGTGCTACAGCAAAGAGAACATTTCAGCCTTTGCGTTGTGTGTTGAAGTATTTCTAAAGTTTTTTTTAATTTTTACTTTTTCTCACCGGTGTTCGTTACAACTTATTAACCATAAAATTTCTGTCATACAAGTGCAAGTGCTGAAGAGAAATGCAGAATTACAGATATATACCAGACATATATATTTATGTATATCCGTTTTTTTTTTAGATATACGCTGCCTGCAGCTTGTCTGTCTTGTTAATCTGAGCACAGCTGAGTTCACTTTCAAGTTTAGATACCTTTATACAGTGCCTTTCATAGACTATACCACCCGAATTTTTTTAGGTATTTTTTTTTCTTTTTTGCCGTTTGATGAAAAAAAAGATGCCTCCGGTACTCGGCTCCTTGTACGTCATTTTGAACCCTGGGACGAGTGAGTTGCTTCTCTTCCAGCGAAGTTATTGACTGCTCTCTTGTTTCCCCGCAGTTTCCAGATTCATGGGACCTTCCACGGGCATGAACATGGCGGGAATGGGAACCTTAACTGGGATGGCCGAGGCAACCAAGTCAATGGCACCTTTGCACGCTGCCCCGAGAAGAAAAAGAAGAGTGCTCTTCTCTCAGGCACAGGTCTACGAGCTCGAACGGAGGTTTAAACAACAAAAATATCTCTCGGCTCCTGAGAGGGAACACCTGGCCAGCATGATTCACCTAACCCCGACCCAAGTTAAAATCTGGTTTCAGAATCATCGGTATAAGATGAAGCGACAAGCTAAGGACAAAGCAACCCAGCAACTTCAGCACGAGAACAGTTTGTGCCAACAGCAGCAGTCCCCGCGGCGAGTGGCAGTGCCAGTGCTGGTCAAGGATGGTAAACCATGCCAAAACGGCTCTGGCACGCCAACACCCGGTCAACAACAAGTTCAGCAACAGCAGCAAACCGGGTCGAGTGGGGTTATGGCAGCTTCCAACAACGCCATCACTCAGCACCAAAACCAGCAGGTGAACCCGTTAGCGCAGGCCCCAGACCTGGAGGAAATGTCACCGAGCCCTTCGTCTCTACACAGCCAAATTACAAATATGGCTCAGATAGACACTTCGGCTGTAGATTACACCACCAACATGGTCAGCCCTAACCTACTGTATGGTAGGACATGGTAGGACCAACTGGGCCTCTTTGTTTTATTTCTTGGAAAATAAGTACGACACAAGAAATGAACAAATACATACAAACGAAAGAAAAAAAACTAAAGAAAGAAAGTGAGGCACGTTACTTCCTTTTTGCAGTGGCCGAAGCCCAGAGCACTCTGTGACCCGGAGGACTTCCCTTCACCGAGGAGGACGGCTCACTTTGACATTGCGGGACGCGCAAAACACGCGGGACGAAGACGCGCGCACCCGCCTGCGCGCGCAGCGGAAACCTTTTGAGTGCTGTTATTTACTTTTATAATATCAGTTTTGTTTTGTTTTTTTTTATTTCCACGGGACACTGAATAGGATATGTTACTGTATTAAATTTTTCGTCAGCTGAACTGTGAATGCTGCTCCACAAACTGCAACCCCGCAAAGGGATACGAAGAAATATGCGATTTTTTTAAGGAGACATAAATAAAATAATTAAAAATCCAAGTGGAAATCCATTCGAAGAGCTAGAATATGGCAGTTAATATTTTAAGTAAACTATATAGGTATTGTAAAATTCTTTAGACGCGTAGAATTAACCTCCTTAGGCACTGTATATTTGGCTAACACCTAAGAGTTAAGACCTGTGTATGATAATGTTTTAAGAAAATCTTAATCAAAGCATCATTTCTGTTTTATTTTAATTATTTTTTTTTGTAATTTAAAGGAAGACACGTGGTGGCTGCTGTATATATGTTACAAACCAATTGAACTTTAACAATAAATCACTTGAAGCATAACCTATTTCTGAAGAATTAATTTTATAAGGATGCTGTTGAAGTGCATTTTCATTAGAATCTGATTGAACACAAATTGAACTACAACTCAAGGTCGATGGGGGTGTTTGAATGTTGTTGGTCCCGATGCAAAAGACCCCCACCCCCACCCCCGTGCCATGCATGAAATATGCCAAGACAAGGAAGCAGCGCCATGGCACACCCACCTCCTTAAAATAAAGACTCAGATAATGATTAAACATTCAGTTTCATTAAAATGCACAAAATAATTGGAACATTTCGAAACGCGCGTATTTCTGTTAAGTTTTATTTCCTTATGCCGATTTATTGGCCAAAAGATTCCTTTTCTTATTATCGATTATTGAAACTCTGTTCCCCAGATGTATGCGGAGAACTGTTTAATGGATTTGTTTGTTTTTTTTTTCAGTTTTAAGACCGTTCCAAGGGTTTATTTCTGTTCATTCAGTGCACCTTGTTTAAGAAATACAAATTCAGTATTTTCTTAACACCAACTTTAAACAAATAAATTATTATTACATTTTCTGCATAGTGAACTGTTTATTTACAACATCACGTCTTCTGCTGCCCAAGCGGCATATTGCTGTTACTCTCTATTCGACAAGACGAGCCGCCGCATTCCGGCGACAATTCCTAAAAACACACCTTTTAAGGTTCTCGGTTTTGAATTATTTTTCAGATAATGGTGCCTTAATTTACAGAGAACATAATTTAAATAGCACACGTAAAATATTAAATACACCGACTATAAACAAATAATATGCTTACTATGTGACTTCAAGTGTAAGTCTTTTTGAAATATCAAGAACTTGCTGCTTCATCAACCTCACACGGCGCGATCGCCAGAAATCCGTTCTGGGATTCTTCCCAGTCATATCGGTTACATAATTTTATTGGACCGCATTCTCCTTAGCTAAAAATTAAGGTTTAAAACAATACTTCCTTTTACTTTTTCTAAATATTAAATTAAAACCGAAAAGATTCAGAATATCAAATATCACGTGAAATATTAACTTTAAACAATAATTAATCGTTCTGACAGCATTTTGCACTTTTAATATTCGATTTCGGGGCAGTCCTAATACGAACATGTCCCCGTGTAATAATAATAAATAAATACAATTCTATAGCGCCTTTCCTATGCCCAATCTTTATAAAGGTATAATTAGGCAATTGCGCATAATTCATATTATGTAATATCGCAGATAATTCTAGATTTCTATATAGACCATTCTCTCACTATATGTATATATATTATATATATATACATACATATACACACACACAGAATCTCTGTCTGACATTCACGAGCATCTTTACAGGCAAGTGTACATTTTGTTTATCAGAGTAAGCAACTTGCGTGTGCAGACCTAACGGATTTTTTTGTAATTCACATATATCTAATACTTGTGCTATAAATAAGACAAATCACTGGGAAAAAACCTCTTAAACGTCACCCATTAAAACAAATGACTGCATATACAAAGCAACACTGATCATGGCCGATAACAGACTTTGCTGGCTCAGAACATCCGGAATCTCAGCAGATGGAGACCGAGGATGCTTTACTCTTACAAGTCCGTAGCCGTCTAAGCCTCAGCAGTAAGCGTTCTATTGCTTAGGTGTGCTCGAGAATTCCCTAGTAAAATCTTCACGAATTTTAGAATCAGGAGCACTCTATTTTATTTCTAACTGGATTACTAGCTTGAAAAATAATAAATGTACTCTTCCCCACACTCTCGGGCGTTGTATATTAAATTTACCAATAAATTCATGTATTAATAAAGACAACGACGGCTGCCACAAATGACGCACTTTCCTGCTCGCTTATATTACTTTTTACACGTACTACTAACTACTTAGAATTCGGGAGGAAAAAAAGTAACAATTGCATTTTTTTTCCTTCTCGTGGCGGTATAATTAAAACGGATACTGCCCAACATGTTGCTTAGCTGTGAAACTTCATTACAATACGAATTTCTGAATAGGTGAAACTCATTAACTTAAGAGGTGGATAAGCATCTTTATTGAAAGAGCGGGAAATGTTCTTCTTAAATTGTTACTTAGCAACCGAAATGTTTAAGGACAAGAGGTACAAATGTGGAAGGTTTAAATGACTAAAACGCACCTGCGGTAGCTTACAGCTTAAAAAGAAGGGTTTGGATATAGCTTTGCTATTGTTACGTTTTAAAAATGTATCATTTATTTCTTTGAAGCAGATTTTTTTTTGTATTGTATACTTAATGCATGCACCACATCCCTTACAAATCATATGTACAAAATCTCCACTGCTCGAACATACGTTTACACAATGAATGGAAAAACCAACAGCAATGCTACAAATGAGGCGAAAGCTCTTTGGCATAAATAATGAAAAGAATTACTCGTTAGGATGGTGCGATGACGAAAATGACAGTTACGAAGGCAAGAAACGGCTGCATTAATCGGTATCTGGGACGTTTAAAACTGTGCTACCTGAACTAGAAGATCGCCAAACGATTAAGGGTTCATCCAGCTCTTAACTGCCGTGCAGAAGATCAGCGATGAAAGTAAAATATGACAGCTTGGCACATAATATGCCAATCCAGCAATTTGCTTAAAAAATAATGCAAATATGAATACTGATAGTAGCAACCTTAAATTCCAAAAACCCATCAGTATTATACATTAACCCAAAAGTAAAGTATTTTACTCGAACTAAAAAAAAAAAAGTCGCTATACACCAAATGGAGAACATGCAAGTTCAAATTCAACATTTAGCATCATGGCAAGAAAGAAGGAAAAAAAAAAAAAAACTAGCACAGTTCGTGTGCTTCATTAATGCGCTTAGAAGGAAGCTATCTAATTTGAACTTCGGTGTGCAGACATTTGATTAATTTGGAAATGAAAGATTAGCGACTTACACATTCGGTATTTTAAAACCGTACCTGGGATACAGAAGCACGATCGCGGACGTGAACTATACTTTAACATCGAGCAAAAAACGTCATTTAATACCATGACATTATGGATCACTGTATTCAAAGAATCACTTGGTGACATTTTATATGACGCTCGCATCAGCTTTGCTTGACAGTGTTGTGACTGAAAGCTATGTTTAAAAAAATCTTGCAAAAACTGCACAAAAGCTTGAACAATTATTTCAGTTCCTTTGCCGTACAATTTTGAACAAAACAAGCCCGCCCAGGCAAAAAAGGAACTGGTGTGTTGTTTTAAAAACAATATTTAAACAGAAATACAGTTCAGCGAATTCAGTAAACTACACATAATGGTGTCTAGAATCTAGATGCTTTATAGAGGAATAATTTAGTTCAAAGGTCAAAGTTACGTGAGAGTGACTAAACTGCAGATTCAACAGTTTATTGATAACACGCACAGCCACTCGAGAAACATAATAAGGCACTAAGGAGGCCAACCAGCTGACATTCTCGTCTTCAAAACCTCCGGCAGACGCGCACGGCGCCTTCCTCCCTCCGCGCACTCGCACATCGGCGCTTCATTCTGTATTCATGAAACTAACTAGACTTGTCCTCGAGTCCATTCGGAGTTTTGGGAATGCAAAGCTTCATTCATCCTTCGTTTAACCGACAAAGGTGCAGAGTAGGGAAAGTAAAGTCTAGGGAATATGGATGACCTGAAAGTCGGGGATCGATTCAAGGATCACTTGAATATGGGCAGACCAGCGCTAGTACGAACCTTTAAAAACGGAGGAATTGACATCAACCATCTCTGAAGATGACCGAATGGACATAATCCGTAAAAGCCTGCAATTTTAAATGAACCCATGTAATAAAAATGGTTTAAAAAAAAAAAAAAAAGCGGGCTGACCTCCCCCCAACACGCCTAACACCCGTGAGTTCAACTGCAGTTGCGGTGAAGCACGAGTCTCGGAGAGATAGAATTTAGTGGAATAATGCCAGTGCCACAAAAAATCCAAACTGGGGTGCGTGAGAAACTGGGATGCTTTGGATTATGCAATTGACTCTGATGTTATGGATTTTTTTCTTTTTGTAGATAGAAGGAAACGGGCAAAGTAAACACTTCACATCAAAGTGAGCAATCGAAAATATAAACAACTGAATAACTCATAGTTCCAAATTGGTGCTTTAATACAATTAATTAGGATGAAAAACATCCTTTTAATGCACATTATGCGGTGTAAAATTTTACACCCCGTCTCAAACTAGCAACTATATGTAAAACACAACTAAGAACTTATTTCAGATTCTGAAATGATGTTTTTCTTTTTTTACATGACCGATAGTTACGTTTTCGGGAAAACTTACAGAAGAGTTAAAATCAATTCAATTAAAAAAAAAAAAACCGTTATATTTCACTATAAATATATTTTACAGCCGCCATCACGGATGACACACAATAAATTGGTTTTACAAACGACTATTTTCGACAGTATTTCTGGATTTCATTAAATCTATAGAGGGATAACTAAAACACAGACATAAACATAGAAGCGGTGTGTCGCTATTAACAGCTTTATTTCAGGGGTTGCCGCTTGGAATCAAAGCCGACAATAAATAAATACAGAAAGAAAGAAAAAGAAAGAAATAAAGAATAGAAAACGGCCCTCACTTTACATACTTCCGAAGGATCAGTAGACTGGAGGCAGGAAGTTGTGTATCTGATTTTTTTTAACGTTAATTTGGATATTGTTTCTTTGTGCAGGGCTAGCGTACACTGAAGTAAATACTAAAAGCCCCATTCTGAAAAAGAAACACATACTTTCCAAACGTAACATCATTTTTTAATACTAGTGTCAGGTAATTTAGAAAACACTAACGGCATTAACCTATGTAGAGCCACCAATAAAGCAGAAACAATATATTTTCACATCTTACAATGTGATCGAAAAATAGATTTCAATCTACAGTGAATGGGAAAGAAAGTTATAAATGAAGCCAGTTTTCTTTTGAGAAAAAAGAAATTCGACTGATGTGGAAATTGATATAGGGTGTGTGCTGAAAGAAATGTTGATTACAAATGAGAATATTTACAAATAATATATTTCACATATGCAAAACGTAATTTAAAACAAAAGAAATTTGAATATTTTGATTGAAATGGGGGGGAAAAAAAACCTTTCATGTCATGTTCTGAAAACAAGAGTTAAAAAATTCAACACACACATCAATGAAAACTTTACTTAATTTTTTATTTGTGTTTTCAGTTCTGTTGAGAACACATTCTGCAGTTTTTTTAGCCACAAATTACAATGGATAAACAATGTAATATAAAACACTGACATTTTTGAGGATAAAAATTTCAAAACTTAACGAATCATACAACAGGTAAAAGAAATTATCTATTGCGGAAATTATGTTCTGTCAACGTTTTACAGTATTTGGGTACTGTGGTTTTAGTTAAAAAAGTGTAAATACATACAAATATTGTAAGGAATTAAACAAGGAAATATTTATAGATTACAGATGAAGTGATTTTGAAAATGATAATGCCACCGATTTAATTTCAGACTGCAGAAATGGGGGTGGGGTGGTTGGGGGAGGAGGGTGCTACACACAAATCCACAAAACTAATATCTTAACTGTAACAGATTAATCTGGTTGAAAAAAAAAAACACTTCACAATAAAAAAGGAACCATAATTATGAGAAAATAAGATACTAAACAGACTTTCGCTTTTCACTGTGGCAGTGTCCCTTTGTTATTTGGTGCACACTGTACTTATTACAGTCAGTTCCAGTTGTATCTTCCTGAAGCAGGTGGTAAGGGATAATTCCTCCCAGAATTGTATCCCTACAAAAAACAAAAATGAAAATTAAGTGTAAATATCATTAACAAATGTTTGGCCATACAATGAATTAGCTGTATACAAATCACTGGGATGAACTCCACTTGCTCCATTTATGAGTGTCATTCTATTTACAAGTGTTTGATGTACTTATCATACATGCCTTTAATATTTCTTTCATAACTCATTCAAAATGTTAACCTTGAAGTGATTTAAAGGTAATATACTACATTTCTTTACAAAGCACTCTTATTAAAAATGGTTTAGACTTAGAACTACATAAACAGTTTTAGATAAGCTTATGAAAATATCTTTTTCTCACTCCAAACAGGTCAACATTTTTGATAGTGTTAAAGGTGAGACTGGCAACCCAACAACGTAATGACAGTCTTACACAAAACAGTAAGTACATTCTTCTTGCTCTGATGTCAAGTTACCTTCAAAAACATAACTTGCCCTACTTCTATGGGTTACAATTATCAAGTATAACACAACACAAAGAATTAACAAAAACTTGACATTAACTTTAAAGATGGTCGAAGGAATTTAACACTTTTAGCAAGCGTATTTAATACTGTCTATTCTTGGCACTATTAAGCATTTACATTGTAAATTGGGTCCGTAAATCATGTGTAATATAGTCAACAAAAAGTGTGTAATGTCAATTAAAAATATGGTCAAAGAAATAAAATCAGATTTTAAAACCCACCTTACTCGATACATAAAAGCAAAAGACATGAAACAGAGCTTGTTGGAAACTTTCATATAAATACACTTAACCTTGACCCATACAAAAATAAAATTTGCAAATGAATTAAACTAAGTGAAATTAAGATATTTAAAAATGAGGCAACACACAGGAAGAATACCTATATATTTATTGTTTTTGAGTACATATTTAATATTCTATTATGAATTTGGCTATTTAAAAAACAACATACTGTACTCTCAAAATTCACATGATGAAATCATTAAAGAGCATAATATTATGTAAATGTTCTTAGCTATGCAGTAAATTCATTATAATGCCTATAATGCAAGAACTTGACAAATGCAAGAGCATAAATTAAAGATAGAGATTAGAGATCACACTTAAGGAATCAAAACACCAAAAGGTACCTTAAGCATGGAAGTCAAACATTCATGAGTATATATTTAAAAAGTT
Source organism: Erpetoichthys calabaricus (assembly GCF_900747795.2). Classification (NCBI taxonomy): domain Eukaryota; kingdom Metazoa; phylum Chordata; class Cladistia; order Polypteriformes; family Polypteridae; genus Erpetoichthys; species Erpetoichthys calabaricus. The sequence continues at coordinate 170,815,881 of NC_041396.2, read as the reverse complement.
ATACCATTAAAACAAATGCCTTGCAAATACATGTACTTTGCTGACGTTGCTGCTGCTGCTTAGTATGCATTTCTTCAATGTTCTTTACTAAATCTTGCTCCAAGAGTTATAAAATTACCAAAAACACCAATGAGAATAAAGTGCTGTGTCATGAGCAAAATGAGACAAAAAAAAGTTCACAATTATAATTTATTAAAAATAGCAAACTTTGATAGTGTAGTAACTACTTTTTTGTAATCAAGTAATCATAAAGTAATCACTAAAAAGAAGTGTACACTGTTGTAATAACATATATTAAAAACATTTTAGCACAGCAATAATATTATTCTCCATTAGCTAAGTACACATTATATATTACACTTTTTAAATTAATGATAAAAACAGCTTTAAGCATAAAATAATCTTGCCTAAAACTATCTAGATATAATGTGGGAAAAAATATCAAAAAGATGTAAACAAATTAAAAATATGAATGCAAAATTTGCTGCATTTCAAAGTAGAAACACACTGGAAATAACCTGAAATACAGCTTGCAAAACCATAAGCTTTAGATACATGCATAGATGCAAATGTACATCAAAAATTAAGAAATGTAAGCCTACTTCATATTGCAAAATTTTTTTTTGCTTCTGTATTCTTTTGAAAAAATACATTTTCTCATAAATCTTTTTACAAAGTGTAAAACAACATATTACCTGTCTTCCCCTTTCATCCCTAAGATCATTAGGACGCTGCTGGTAACCACTTGACCATCCTGGCCCCCTCTGTTGATTTTGCTGGTAAGCAGACCTCTGGGACTGCATCATTCGATTCCAACCCAATGAAGGTTCATTACCATAATTTCTGTAAACACAAGGAAATATTTGCATTATATATGCACTTGAGAATATCAAATTACATGTAGAGTTTAGTTCATATAAAGTAAAATCATATCTTGGTAAACACTTGATATCAAAATAGAAGTATTTTTTATTTTGACGGCATTAGAAATAAGACTTCAGCAGTCTACACACAATCTATGTGTGAAATAAAAATGCAATACAGGAGAATTAGGCTTTATATTCTAGATGTCCAGACTCAAGCTTGAGGTCTATTCTTTGCAGTTAATTGCAGGTTGTAACAAGATTCTTACTGCAGAGTATTTTGAATCTAGGCTAGAGGCCTTGGCTGTATTTTCCCATCCATTATTCTACTTAATATGTCAGAAGGTCTGATCGGGAAGAAACCTTTTCAAGTTCTATTGATGCAGTCTTCAATTGACCATGGTGACCTAGCAACATAAGTACTAATTGGCACAGACTGACTGACATTTGGTGTACAGTTTATATGGGAACACAGATCCAACATCAATTATAAACTAGGATTCATCAAATAATTCTAACATCAAAAAATTTCCAATTACTGTGGAGATCAACTCTAAATTCTGTTAGTCATAAAAGTAAAACTAAGAAATGAGAGGTTAAAGAAAGTGAATCATGTGTAACAAAACTGCTTACATTATACTGTTAGGGGTTATAAGAGAAAACACATAAATAAAATTTGATGATGGTATTTATGCCAACACTAAATACTGAGACCAAACCACTTCCACTTCAATTGCTACTTAGACGCATGCACGTTTGGCTGCACTGAAGAACCTTGCAGATGTATTTATCAACTGCTTCCTCAGATATTTAGTCTAGCGTGACATACGTTTACATCTTTTAGTAAAAGTATTGCAAACCATTATTTCAAGATGAAAAAAATAAATAAATTCTAAAATTTAAAAACATGACTTAGGGTCAAATCTAGATTGGTAAATAAATAAGATGTGTCTACTCACAGGAAAGAACACTTGAACAAATACTTTATTAGAAAATTGTAGCCAAGTATTCTTCTTCATATTTAGATTATTAGTGGACACCTTTTGACAGCAACACTAAGCAGACTTCATTAAAAAGTACTGAATGATTTTTTATACATTTATTTTTAAAAGAAAAAATACAACAAAATTAAAATTCCAAATATACTCATTATGAAAGTAATGCATTAGTTTAAAGATAAATATAATATTCTAGCTTCAGGCAGTAGCGTATGTTGACAAACCTTTATCAGCACAAGTCATTTTAAACCTCAAAAACAGGCTGCAAATAATCAGTCTCTGACAGAATGAAAAACATTTCAAGGGTCATAGGACTCAGAAAGCAATTCTCATTTTAATAGAATTCCATGAAATTAAATAAATGAAGCAATATTCTGCTTTTGGCTTTCATCTGAAGGCAGTAAAGACACACCAGCAATAACATCCCTTCTAGGGCTTAAACTGTCTAATTCTGCATCTCTCCATGAATAACATTTTAGCAATATGTGGCAATATAAAAACCAATACAACCTTGGAAAGCCTATTCACTTTATATGAACACAAAAAATGAAAACAAAAAAAAAAAAAGTGTTGTATCCCTTATTATGAAACCATGTCACATTCTCTTCATCACCTCCCACTATAGGGATTCTGAATCTGTAATCCACCGCCAAGTTCCCTATGCATTTAATTCAGCTGAGACGTAAGTAGTTAAAGAAACTGTTTTCAGTTGCCTCTAATAACTACTGACCTACAGTGACACAGGCCCACAATAGGCTTGTCAGGTCTGAAAAGTTGTACCAAAGAAGCTGATTAGTGCTTCAAGAGGTTTGAAGCAAGAATCAATGGCTAGTCTGTACTAATGCTGTGGGCCCAGCCCTGAAATTATAATGGTAGAACACTATTAGTTATGCCTCATTAAGCTCTGCGAACCTTCTTAAAAGAAATTTGTTTAGCCTGCCCAAAACCTAATACAGATTTAAGCCCCTGGAGTTGAATTTTTTTTTCTATAAACCCTCATTGAAAAGCATGCCAAAACATAAAAAAATAAAACCCTACAGACAATGTAAGACATTAAATTAAAACAGATTTACCTAATATGCTTAAACATTTCTTAAAGCTTTCAGCAAATGTAAAAATAAAAATCTTAGTTCAGGTCCTTATGCAGTAGAACTAAAGTTACTTGAAGAGTTTGCAATTTAAATTATTGATACATTTCTTGAGTTTTCGGCACACATACAACTGGAAATTTGACCACAATTAAATCATATGGGAGAGAAGGGCAGGACTTACCTGGAATACTGTTGCTGCTGCTGCTGGCTGTACCCAGGCATTGGGCCCAACAAAGATGCTGGCTGTCTTGAATCTACAGAAATAAATTATACACTGCATTTGTTACGTTAATATCAAAGCAATGGATTATCATCTGCCAAAGTGGTCATAAGGGACAGCAAACTATGCTGTCAGTGCAAGGTGCAACCAGTATAAACAACCTGAAGAGAGCAGCAGTCTATGACAATATACACATACATCCATATTCACAACATTTAGAGTTGCCAGTTATCCTAACATTCACATGAAAGAATTAAAAAAAAGTTACCAAGATGCACACAAATAATAAACAATAACAATAATCAGGGTTGTGTTTTCTTATTTAAAATTTAATTAGAAAATAATGTAAACATCAACTTTCACAAAATAACAATGGTAACCCCTCACTATCATGTTTAAAAGAATTTTAGAAAATATTACAGCAAATACTATACATATTTTAAAAAATAAAACACTATAAAAGATTAGTAGTTTACAAATCACATCTTAAATTAACCTCCACCTATAACAGACTAACTCATATATATACTTTTTGGGGATGTGGAATACAGAAGGCAGAATGGACCACCCACTTCTTGTAACTTTTTGTCCTTAAGCTAAAACCATTTAATACATGTATCAACAGCCATGCTGCCCTCATAAAAGAATCACAATTACATGCTTGTTATTCTTTGTAATAAACCTAGAAAAAGAGTAGCTTACAAAAACCTAATCAATAGGACTTTGGTCCACTGTATACAAAGGGCAAACAATCAATCAAAATCACTTGTTTCTTAGACAACTCTGATTATCTTTAACAAGCTTAAGTGCTTTTTTAGACCTAATTAAAACAGCTGGCACTAGAATCAATGCAATGGGGTGATATAAAAAGCACTATTCATTCATTCTGTGGGGGGTACCAAGTCGATGAAAGAAAAAGTTAACTTTTCTTAATCATTAAAAGATCTCATCTCAAAGCAACTATCTACCTTCAAAAGTACCATGTAAACACCAAAATGATTCCAGAAGCAGATGGGATGTCAGCCTTCAACTATCATGAGTTTAGCAAAAAATGTCAGTAAACCAACACAAGCAAGTGAAAAACTGAAGTCATTCTTTCCAATTAAACTGATGGAAGTTTTTCCTTTAATTTGTAATGACTATACTAAATATGATGCATACCCACATGGAGACAATCTAATAATTTCAAAGAAGCATAACTTACTTGTTGTACCATTATGCATAAATACAGGTAAAATTCCATACGAACTGCCAGGGACCTAAAAAATATTTTGTTGTAATGAAAATTTCATTGTAATGAGATTCTGTATTTGTCACTATAGTGCTTTTAAATTTAACTTGTGTCCAGGTGTTTGCAATAATTTCAATAGCTTCTTTCGCGTTAATTTTAATCTTCTCCTGTCTATAGGTAATGCTGACGAGAATTTTTCTCAGCATTTGCTTGCGATAATACACTTTCAGGGTGCGAATGATGCCCAAACCCAATGGCTGAAGCACTGCTGTGCAATTGGGTGGGAGGAATTCAACGCGAACATTATCTAAGTGCGGAAGCATGTTGTGGGCAGCACAGTTATCAATCAGATTTGTCCCATCCAACGGAAACGTCACACTGAAGCGTGTCCCGAAGCGCGATCGCCGTGTCTGTGTAAGATTGTTTGTCTGTTGCTGGGGCAGGACAACAGCAGGCTCACAGCGGTGCAGTAAGGCGCCACAGAAGAGAATCCTAAAAGATCGGGGTCACGTGCACTTTAAGTCCCTGTCTTACACCCCAAAACACGAGGCTGAGTCTCAGTACTTCAGCAACACCAGCTTTATTCAGCTTGAAACATGAACAGCACGGTTATTTATTGTAGCGTGATATGCCACTCTCCTATACACAGCAATCAGGCAGGATTGTAACCAGGTTAGTGGCCAAGTAATCCTGTTCCCTGCATTTATAATGTTCTTGCTTTCACCAATCGAGATCTTTTCTGTTTGCTTTGGCAGAGAGACGGCTGTTGCCCCGGCAACAGATAAACAATCCTCCACTGATGCGGTGATCGCACTTCAGGACACTCTTACGCATGTTGTCCAGTTGGGGGAGGTCCCAAGAGAGTTTAGAAACCTCATATTTTCATGAATGACTGCCGCAATAATAGGAATGTTTCTTGAATGAGCATCACTGAACCACATAAAAAATACTTTTTCAGCGTCTTCAAATGCAGCAGGTCGCATACATTTGCAACCAGAGGTTTTTGTTCTTTTTTTGCTCGGTCTTTCAAGAAAGTTGACAGTGTCAATGGCGAAATTCTGAATTCACTGGCAACGTCTTTTTTCTTTTTGCTGCAACTGAGAGCTACAAAAATGTAAAGGTTTTTTTTCCTAATATGAACTGTTATCATTTTTTCGTGTCTGGCGTTTCTATAGGAGGGTGACATTGAGTTAAATTCCAATGGATGTTTTTCAAATGTGGACGAGCAACAAGCAAAAGGTATCACTGAGAATCACCGAAAACAAAAACAGCAAACTACAAGGTTTGAAGAAAGAAAACATTTACAGTGTTTCTATTTGGAGATCACGGTGCACAACTGAGCTGCAACCACAGAACTGACTGCTCTGTGGATGATTCATTCAAACATTTCAAGGTCACTTCATTGTAATGAAAGTATCTGCTGAATGTACTTCGTAGTAATGGGATTTCTATAGACTCGTGTCGTATGGGGAAACTGTCGGGACCATAAAAATACTTCGTTGTAATGAAAATTTCGTTGTAAAGATATTTGGTGTAATGGAATTTTACCTGTATTAAAATACTAACTGCATAACATTAGTTTTGAAACACAATTTATGGGACTATAATATTAAATAAACACTCCTTAAAACCTGACAAATTTAGCAACATATGTCCTACTGTGAAAAAGTTGTGTAAACATGTGGTAGTTCTTTACAATAATTGTGCAATCTATGTTAAATCTAAACTAGTCTTTCATATACAGTGGGTACGGAAAGTATTCAGACCCCCTTCAATTTTTCACTCTTTGTCATATTGCAGCCATTTGCTAAAATCATTTAAATTAATTTTTTCCCTCATTAATGTACACACAGCACCCCATACTGACAGACAAAAAAAAGAATTTTTGAAATTGTTGCAGAATCATTAAAAAAGAAAAACTGAAATATCACATGGTCCTAAGTATTCAGACCCTTTGCTCAGTATTTAGTAGAAGCACCCTTTTGAGCTAATACAGCCATGAGTCTTCTTGGGAAAGATGCAACAAGTTTTTCACACCTGGATTTGGGGATCCTCTGCCATTCCTCCTTGCAGATCCTCTCCAGTTCTGTCAGGTTGGATGGTAAACGTTGGTGGACAGCCATTTTTAGGTCTCTCCAGAGATGCTCAATTGGGTTTAAGTCAGGGCTGTGGCTGGGCCATTCAAGAACAGTCATAGAGTTGTTGTGAAGCCACTCCTTCATTATTTTAGCTGTGTGCTTAGGGTCATTGTCTTGTTGGAAGGTAAACCTTCGGCCCAGTCTGAGGTCCTTAGCACTCTGGAGAAGGTTTTTGTCCAGGATATCCCCGTACTTGGCCGCATTCATCTTTCCCTCGATTGCAACCAGTCGTCCTGTCCCTGCAGCTGAAAAACACCCCCACAGCATGATGCTACCACCGCCATGCTTCACTGTGGGGACTGTATTGGACAAGTGATGAGCAGTGCCTGGTTGTCTCCACACATACCTCAGTGCAAGACACATGACAGCCCACATGGAGTTTGCTAAAAGACACTTGAAGGACTCTGAGATGGTGAGAAATAAGATTCCCCGGTCCTGATGAGATCAAGATAGAACTTTTTGGCCTTAATTCTAAGCGGTATGTGTGGAGACAACCAGACACTGCCCATCACTTGTCCAATACAGTCCCCACAGTGAAGCATGGCGGTGGCAGCATCATGCTGTGGGGGTGTTTTTCAGCTGCAGGGACAGGACGACTGGTTGCAATCAAGGGAAAGATGAATGCGGCCAAGTTCAGGGATATCCTGGACAAAAACCTTCTCCAGAGTGCTAAGAACCTCAGACTGGGCCAAAGGTATACCTTCCAACAAGACAATGACCCTAAGCACACAGCTAAAATAACGAAGGAGTGGCTTCACAACAACTCTGTGACTGTTCTTGAATGGCCCAGCCACAGCCCTGACTTAAACCCAATTGAGCATCTCTGGAGAGACCTAAAAATGGCTGTCCACCAACGTTTACCATCCAACCTGACAGAACTGGAGAGGATCTGCAAGGAGGAATGGCAGAGGATCCCCAAATCCAGGTGTGAAAAACTTGTTGCATCTTTCCCAAGAAGACTCATGGCTGTATTAGCTCAAAAGGGTGCTTCTACTAAATACTGAGCAAAGGGTCTGAATACTTAGGACCAATCTGCAACAATCTGAAAAATTCTTTTTTTTGTCTGTCAATATGGGGTGCTGTGTGTACATTAATGAGGGAAAAAATTAATGTAAATGATTTTAGCAAATGGCTGCAATATGACAAAGAGTGAAAAATTGAAGGGGGTCTGAATACTTTCCGTACCCACTGTATACTAGGGGGCTTTGCCCCCTGCTTGCTTTGCTCACTAACACCCGTGCCTGCGCTACGTGCTAGTCTCTTTGCAGCTCTGTCGCTCACATATGGGGATGCGGTTGTACAATTTAAACAGATTTTTATTGTCCTGGGAATTGTTACATATGCATAATGGAACAGAATAGAATTACAGCGAGTAATTAACCATATTAAAAAAGAGTAAAAAATAATTATGTTTCATGTTGTGAGAGTTATTCGTTGTGTAATACGATTTTGTTCTGTTTGGCTTTGAAATTAACACGCAAATACTTTTTTAAACTTACACTTTTACTGTAAAACTTCAGTAAAAACAATTTTTTAAATTACATTTTCATCAATAATCGCATTGAATTTTGATTCTGTGTTTGGACTTTCATTGTGACAATGCAATGTATAACTGCCTGTGATTGAATTTTGTTTTTCTCTCTATTAAATAAAAAGACTTTTTCAAATGTTTGGCTCTGAAATTTGTTAATTGTCTTTGCAAAACCAATTCTAACAGGAAACTGTTAACATTTTAATATGAATGGCATATCAAGATCTCCTTTGTTGTGTAATGTTATCTGCGGAAGATGTACTACATTAACTTTCTTGGATACATCCTCCTTTCTACAGTAATTCGTGCATTGGAAGACCGAACGGTGTTGACGGATTGTAGTTATTCTTTGGGATACTGCAAGTTGATGCTTTCATCTTCCACACGATCACCACCAATTGTTTCAGCATAGTCTATTGATATGCATTTAACCAATTTGCTGTTTAACAGATCATCATTTTTGGCGTTAATTCGTTTGACTTCGTTTCTTGGTGCTAAGATTGCCTATGTACTCATTTTTTCTGTTGATAACCTATCGTGATGAAATTCTTCAATAAGATTTGGATGTAATACATCTTTAATTGGGAACTTAAAAGTGAGGAAAATGTTAAAATTTATAAGAGCAGAGAGAGCAGAAACTGTCTGTCAAATTCATTCACATGAATGAGAGGCGAGATTATGGTGTACGTAGTTAAAAATGTTTGAGAGGAGGGCGTGACTTAAAAAATCTCATGGCCAAGGTCTCAACTTGTCAACAAGTCTGGTCTTGTGGCAGGATTTTTTTTTTATTATAATAGAGAGATAGGTCTGTGTTCACAGAAAAACTAAACAGTAATTGAGGCAGAAATTAAATATAGGCAAATAATTTCTCATGTGCATACATGAAACTACTAAGTTTTTTTTATTGTTGCTTTTCTGTTTATGTACATGAACAAACTGCCATCATTCTATGAAAACTACTAACAGAAGAAGAATTTTTTTGGAACTGCCAAGTCATAGTCCTGTTCTTAATATAATTAATTGTTCCTCACACAAGGCTGCCAACAAGCTGTTGAACTAGCTATGTAAGAAATAACCAGTAAAATTTCTCAAAAAGGTATGAAGGGCCGATTAGTAACTAAAGGAAATGGCTGGTTACCATCACAGAATCTAAAAGATGTGCCGGATCTACTGTTATTTCAATAAACCAATTTGCCCTATATGCTAATGCTGGAGAATGAAGTACAGAAAGGCTTCCTCTATATGCTTGTGTATGTAACTGTTAAGTTTTCATTACACAAGTTATCCTGTATTATGTGCTTGTTAATATCTTGTGGTCTTTAATGCTAGGGGCTATTAAAAAATTTACATTAATCTGCACTGATGACCCATTATTGTTAGACTGGTTGCCATCTCACATATTCTCCAATACTCTTATAATTCATGCCAAGATGGCAATTTTTTGTTTTGTCATTGATACTGAAGGTCCACCAAGTCAAAGGCCATTTTGAGAAATGCCTTGCCAAGATGGAGTTCTGCAACCCATCACTTGACTGTAGCATATGAATGGTGACTGGTCATAGAAAAAAAAACTGACTAGGAATAAATGAATGTTGAAGGGCATATGCTTTGCTAAAGTTAGTAGTTCAATGATATCTTAGTAATTTGATGTTATAGTCTTCATCACTCATGTGCACCTAATTAATTAGGTTAGATTTTCTGGAAATCCCTCGTATTTAATTATTGTAAGTCCTTTTTAGTATGGATTTTGCTCTTCTAGCCATCGAGTGTTGTGGAAATGATTGTGATTTTTCTTTTGCTGGCCAAAGAAAGTCAAGTAACTACACAGCTGAGATAATGTGCAAAATAAGGCCATACTTGTAGTTTTTCTTTGTAAACCACATTTACATATTTTGTGCATGCAAAAGTAGATAATTTATAATTATCCTTCCATTTCACTATATACTAATTATGAAAACTGGCGATAACTTCAATCAATTTAGTGTTCCTGCTTTGTCAGAGATTGAACTTTCCCAGTCACAGACTGCTTTATACAGCAAATGAGTGTTGTAGCTCATCAAGTGCAATTATTAAGTGCAAGTGAATTCGTAAATCTGAGGAGTTTGTATGTATGACTACACAGGAGACCATGCCAAATACATTTTTAGGAGTCGGATCCCTAAACACGTTCTTTTAAAAAATGAATTTCTATCTCTTCTTCTTGCAGAAGCCTCCAGAAAAAAAAGAGGTGTAAACAATGTTGAAACAGAAAAGTTCATAAGGTCACATCATTTTGAAACCTACTTAATCCAGACAAGGGTTTTTTTTTTTGGTAAGGGACTGGGCCTGTTCCAACCAGCATTGAGTGCAATGCAGGACCAAATCCTAGACATGGTGCCAGTCCATCACAGGGTGGACACACTCACTAACACACTTCAATTCACCTAACCTGCATGTCTTTTTATATATGTATACACAGATTGTTATATTTCAAAATGTGTTCCTATGGTTGACTGTTCAGCAACCATACAACCTGCAGATACAAATTGTCACTGTTGTGAGTGCCAGTAGTCCTGTTCTACTTGCAAGAAGTAGTGAGAAAAATGTCAGCAAAGCATGGCTAACATAATTTAATAATACTGTTTGCGTTTCTAAGGTAGCAAGTGTTGTACATGTCCTGAAATTAAGAATGCTGGGTACAAGCAGTTAGGTAAGAAAATGCTAAACTAGCCTTTAGAGTCAAATTCTTTAAGTCATGTCATTTTCCAATCTGCTTAATCCAGACCAGGGTCATAAGGATATGGGGTTTTAGGGAGTCTATCCCAGCTAGCAAGGAGCAAGGCAGGAACAAAACCCGCACAGTCTAAATAGAGCACGCTATCGAAAGCAAATTCAGATAATCAAAGTCACTCAGTTTTATTTATCAGAAGACAAGGCTCTGATTAAAACTGTGCACAATAAAGATTTTCAAAAATGATCCAACACCCAGGGTAAGAGATATGTCATCCCCTCCTCCACCAATTTTTCTGAATGTATGTTGCCTTTATTTTATTCTATACTAGCCAACCCGCCGCATAATTATGTATTGATGGGTGAACACTTCCTGAAAGACACAGTTGTCCAAATGGGGTGGATTTGAGGATACAACTGTAAGTGAATGAAAAGATGGAACTCTGGAGAGAGCAACATACAATTGTCCGTGACTGAAAACTAGAGGACCGCCGCCGCGCCCCCACCTCCCAGAGCGAGAGACAGGGCTAGACGGCGGTCGGGCACGGAGGGCGGAACAGGGGGAGAGGGGAAGGACGCCCAGGGAGGATGCCCCTTCCGCTCCCTCTGCCTCTCTGGAGAGAGGGCGGGGAAGTGGGCCTGTGAGGTTTCGGGTCCTAACCATCCAATGACGGGTCGGCACAACCAGTAATGATCCTTCCACAGGTTCACCTACGGAATTACGACTTTTACTTCCTCTAGATAGTCAAGTTCGATTGTCTTCTCGGTGCTCCGCCAGAGGCCGCGGCAGGGCCGATCCGAGGACCTCACTAAACCATCCAATCGGTAGTAGCGACGGGTGGTGTGTACAAAGGGCAGGGACTTAATCAGTGTGAGTTTATGACCCGCACTTAATGGGAATTCCTTGTTCATGGGGAGCAATTGCAAGCCCCGGTCCTCATCACGAATGGGGTTCAACGGCTTACCCATGGCTCTTGGCGCTGGGTAGACACGTTGATCCATTCAGTGTAGTGCGTGTGCAGCCCCGGACATCTAAGGGCATCACAGACCTGTTATTGCTCATTCTCATTTCAGCTTTCTCATGGCTGAAAGCTTAGCAGCTGCAATAGTTTCACACTCCAGTACATTGCAGTGAATGCTGGTAACAGTCAGGTGGGAGGGCGGGTCAGCCGGCGTTCTCGTCCCATGGTCTTAGAGTTGGTGGGCGTGGCTCTGTGAGTTGTCATCGTATCTCATGGTCTTAGAGTTGGTGGGTGGGGCTCTGTCGTGTGTATCCCATGGTTGTTTTGCGTGCCCTGTCGGCTGCTTAGTGAATTATATACATATATATATATATATATATATATATATATATAGATGATGGACAGACATTGAAATGGATCTGAAACTCATGGCGCTTTATAGCGGGAACCACAAATGATTTGTCATTGAGTAGAACTATGCCTGAGCATAATGATTCATTATATTAATGGGGATGTGCACTGAAAAGTACATGCTTGCAAACAGCATACTTTCCTCATGAACAACAGCACAACTGCTCAAGGTCTAACAGTTACATTGGCCATCTATGTCTTCAAGAAAAATCAGCAAGTTTGCATGACTACAGACAACTAGGTGAAGTTAGTGAACACTTTTGTTATCAATGACTGGAACAGTCTTCTGAGCTTTAGAAACAGGCTGCACTTTAAGACTGCTTGAGTATCTTGTGACATTTATCATAATCTGAACTGTGCGCATAGTATGGTATCTATAATTTTGCAATATTGCTATACCTTACAGGTAACAGAAGATTGTCTGATAATGTGTAAATATTGTGTAAGCATGCAGTGAACTTGAAAAATATTTAGACAGTGATCTTTACTTCTATGGTGCTGTATATGTTACTATCTAAAATACTGTACATCTTGAACTTGCTATACATTTTGTGTTTTACATACCATCACAATCAAACTATTAGATTGTTTACGTTAGCTTTTTAATGGAGCAGAACCATAATTTAACATTCTGATGTTTAATGTTTTCTCATATTTTACATTTTTGAATGTTGGGTGTTGGTTTTAGTTTTTACTTCATACCCATTGAATACCAGTTAATTTACTGCATTTACTGATATAGTTTAACAATAAAGATGCACTTATTAAAATTGTAAGAAACAATATTATTTTGAACACCTTTTTACATTTTTCAACAACTCCAGCCTTTAACAATTCACACAAACATTTTTTAAAGTGGTTCCCTGCAAAAGTGCTAAATGAAGGTTCAGCTATACTGTGTATAAGCAGAATACAGTATATGATGTAGCTGGCAACACATTTACATATACAGTATATTTGTTGTGCTATCAATTTATAATTGCAATTATAATATTAAGGGCAATGATTATCAATTATTAATTTTGTGGTAATCATGCACTCCTTCTTCTTATGATAGTATGTGTGTGTACTCCTATCAAGTGTAACGTCTACCATGTCTTTGAAATCAACAAAACCTATTTAGCAATGGCCAGCTCAGAATCTCTACTATACAGTCAACATAACCTCTTCTCTGTATCACAGAAACAAAAAAAAAATTAAAAAAAAAATGAGAACATGAGAAGCAAATTGTTCTTTGTAAAATTCTTATTTCTCTGGACTTGGTTAGAGGTCTCATGAATGTGGTAGAGTAAGATGGGCTTGTGTTGATGTGGGCTGGCATGCAGTAAAGTTACACCTCTGAGTTATATAGTGTCATTGAAGATCCGATACAACTACAGGAGTTGCACAAAATTATTTTTTAAGAATTGCTTTTAAATTAACTGAAATTTAAGAAGATGTACTAACTCGAACACTACAGAAGGCAATAAAACATACTATACTGCTAAATGACCATTTATATAAACTGCACCATAAATAGTTATAATGACCAATTAGTAATACTATATTGGATTCAGAAAGCATTCAGATCCTTTCACTTTGTTCACACTTTGAATGCTGCAGCCTTGTGCAAAATCATGTAATGTTTCCCCCACATCAAACAACACTCAATACCACAGAAAGACTATGCCAAAAAAGACATTTTTGCATATTTAATAAATAAACTGAAATATCACACTGATACAAGTACTAAGGACCCTTTACTTAGCTGAAGCCCCTATGGAATCAATTAATGAATAGTGTCTTCTTGGGTATAATGCGACAAGCTTTGCTGACCTAGTTTTGGGGATTTTCTGCCGTACTACTCTGCAGATTCTCTCAAGCTCTGTCAGTTGGATAGAGATAGATTGACACTTATCTTCAGGTCTCTCCAGTGATATTCGATTGGGTGCAAGAATGCTCTCTTCTTGGGCAGTTTAAGTACAATCCTAGAATTGTCCCCAAGCAGCTAATGTTTTGTCTTTACCTGTTGCTTAGGGTCATAGTCCTGCTGATGAAGGTGAACCTTCATTATATATTTCTCTGGAGCAGGTTTTCATTAAGCAGACCCCTGTGACCCTGTGTTTGGATTCAGCGGGTTGTAAAATGGATGGATGGAGGTTTTCATTAAGGATATCTCAGTACTTTCCTCCATTTAGCTTTTGTTCAAAAACATTTAGGTGCCTTTTTGCAAACTCCAGGGCAAGGTTATTACAGTTAACGAAAACTAAAATCAAAACAAACTATTATTAAAAAAAAAAACATTTTCATAAACTGAAATAATTAAAACCGAAATGAAAAATTAAAACTAAACTATTAAAGTAGCTGGAAAGACTAACTGAAATAAAATAATTTAAAATATTTTTAGTTTTCGTTTTTGAATGAATATTCTTGCCATTAAGTCTTTAACCCTTTTAAATTTTAACTGTAAAACACAAAGTCATCCACCACGAGCCGCCCGCATATATTCATCCAGTGAATGGCGGCTGGTGATGGAGAGCAAGTGTTCACACAGCATTTGCGGTGACAGAGCAAGCTGAATATGGCCGATAAAGCGTGTGAAACAGAAAGCAATTTACGTGCCGCCTTTCTTTGTGCTTGTTGTATATCAAGATGTAATTCAAACAGCTGAAATTGGAATGTGCTGGTCAATAAAACCTTTACCATATGGACAGAAGAATCACGAGTGAGTAACGTTTCAGTTTATTTCTCAGGTGACTGCTTTATGTTGACAGCAAATCACCTGCCACTTCACACAGGACAAATCGTTTTTAATTTATCATATACGAAGTATAGAGAAAGTATAGTAGTCATGAAAAAATTTGACCTCAATATTTCGATGAATCCTGACGTTATAGACCTCCTTGAGTCCAAAAATAGTGTTTTAGAATTATCTGTGTGTGTGTGTGTGTGTATAAACACGGTAACTCAAAAACGCAACGGGATAGATGGATGAAATTCGGCATGTGGTTGTTACACCAAAAATTGTAGATCTGTATTAACTTTTGGGCCAAATTCATCACCCGGAAGTGGTACTTTACCTGAACACATACTCAATTTTTTTATTTTTTTATTTACATAGCTGCAAAGTCTGATTTATTCAACTTACTTTTATAATAATTGTTCAATTTATTATTAATTTGATTTGATGTTGATGGTTCTTTAATGTACATAATATAAAAATATAATCATTGTCTTGCGGTTTACTCCTCAAATGTCTATCCCCATATCTGAGTATATCAGAAAGTCTAGGGGAGACCACTCCCAATTTTTGAAAATAAAATGACACTGATTGAGAGACTGACAAGGTCATCATACAAGATCAGCATATTGTTACTGACCAATCACTTTTGCTTTAAAAACAATGTTTAATAATGAAGCGATACAAACAATGGTAGGTAGGCGAAGACAGTCTGCCAAGTGGTGAAAAACTTAACACACTAATGAGTTTTTGTATTTATTCTATATTTATTAATTAATCTTTTTTTAGTTCATAATCACAACTCAAAATAATTGATATTGTGAAAGTAATCCATTAGCATAATTATATTTTTAAATATTTGTCTCCCTTTTTTCAATGTTTTTCGCTCTCAAAATAGATAGTTGAAATATATTCTTTTTGTTCTTAACATCAGCCATATCATACATATTGCATACCAGGGATTTTTCCTGCCTTACATCCAAACCTGCTGCGGTAGGCCCCAGGTTTACTGCGATCCTACTCTGGATAAACAGGTTTAGATAATGTATAGTGTTTTTAATCTCAGATGCTGTCTCTGTCATTTTGTGCCTGTCCATACTCCTATTACCTGCTGTTTTTCTGCTCATTATGGGTTTACTGTTCTTGTGCATGGGCTATTCAAGTCTCACTGCCCCTTGAGTAACATTGACACTACATGCTTGTTTTTCTTTGTTTCCCTCAATACAACTAGGTGGGGTCTACACACGGATTCAAATCTAAGAGCCTGTTCTTCCTAAGCCCCCATGATTTTCATGATCACACCTGTCAGAACATAGTACATTATGTTTTCTGATTTTTGATATCTTTTCAGGCCTGCTGGTAATAAAATTCTGTCTATAACTTGTATGTGCCCAAGATGGAATCAGAGATTAGTATGGCTGGTAGAAAATAAAGCACAGCATTGTCTTGGAGCAGGAAATGTGTGCTGTAGACATTTAGAGAAAAACCCCTCAAACCTTAAAATTCACCTAAATTTCATTACAAATTAGCCCATTTTGTGCAATAAAAGAAAAAGATAAAAAGTGCCAACAGTCGGCACAGATTTGTTCTGCACAAATGACAGAAAATATTTTAAAAATTATAAAATTATTTGAAATTGTTCATATTCAGTATCTGGTTTTGATTATGCTCATTTTTATCAGACAAAAACACAGCCAGATAGTAAACCAGGCAGTGTAGTAAGCTTACACTAATATTAAACTCATATCCAAATCCATTAAGTGTACAGTTCTGTCTGATTGTAACACAAAACTAAACTCCGTAGGAGCTCCATGCCATAATTACTAAAACAAACTAATAGATACAAAAATAAAATAGAAATGTCTGTGTGAAATAAAAACTAAACTAAAACTAAAAATACATGATGAAGGAAAACTAATACTAAACTGAATTTCCAAGTAAGGTTAGAAAAAATAAAGAAATAAAAATATAAAAAGGCAAAACTATAATAACCTTGCTCCAGGAAGGCTTTCCATGTATCTTTTACTGAGGATAGGTTTCTGTCTGGCCATTCGATCACAGAGCTCAGATTGGTGGAGTGTTGCAGTGATGGTTGTCCATCTGGAAGAGTTTCTCATCTCCACACTGATTCTCTGTAGCTCAGCCAGAGTGACCATCAGATTCTTGGTCCCATCTCTTACTGTGGCCCTTTTCCTATAATTGCTCGATTTGACCTGGTGGCCAGCTCTAGGAAGAGTTGTGGTTGTCCCAAACTTGTTCCATTTCAGAATTTTGAAGGCAACTGCACTCTTGGGACCCTTCAGTACTGCAGGATTTTTTTTTTTTTTTTTAAATCTTCCCCAGATCTGTGCCTCGACACAATCATTTCTCTAAGGTCTGCAGTCAATCTGTTTGACCTCATGGATTGTTTTTTGGTTTGATATACATTGTGAACTCTGAGGCCTCATATAGACAAGTGGGTACCTTTTCTAAGCATGCCCAATTAATTTAACTGACCACAGATGGATTCCAAACAAGGTGTAGAAAAATCTCCAAGATAATCAATAGGATGGTATACACATCGAGTCAGATTTCATGTGTCAACTGTAAAGGGTTTGAATACTTACAAGTATGTCAATGTGATATTTCAGCTAATTTTTTTTTTTCAAGAATTTCTAAAATCCTGTTTTTTCTTTGTCGTTCTGGGATACTGAGTGTTTAGGCAATTTTAGTATAAGGCTTCAACAAACTGTGCACAATGCTATTAGTGGATGTGTGTCTAGTCATCTCTGTATTGTCTACGTATCATGCTTACAATAGGCTAACCAACCATCTGATAAATCTCTCTACTTTTGGCAACATCTCCACCTCACAGAAGCATTTTACTCAAACTTAATTAAATGCAGAGATTAGGGATGTGAATGAACATGGTTTGAACATGTAGTCAATTTGAAAATAAAACTCTTTTAGGAAATTAAAAAAAACTATTAGCACCTAAGGCCCAGTCTCTCCGCATTCCCCCAACCACATTGAGCTTCACAGAGAACACACAAATTCAATATGTCTTCTTTGCTAAATTACATATTGATATATTAAATCAAAATTGCACAAGTGAATTAAGTATTATTTTCAGCAAAGCAATCTCTAACAGAACAAGTAAAACTGGTCACACTAGTCTTTTTCATCGGTCTTCATTTTTTTTCACTGGGATGATGTTCAATTATGGGAACCTCTAAATACAATAAGTGTTCTCACACTTGCACCTTTTATAACGGGTACGGAAGCAGTGGTGACGTTTTAGTCAGGAAGTAAGGAAACAAGTACAGGGAATGCTTGACTCAGATAACACAGTGTGAAGTATAGGATGAAAAAGGAAAAAAGTATCAGAACTTTCCTTGATTTAGCACACAATACTGGAAGTACAAAAAAGCAATGCTTATCATCATATACAGATATTGCCAATATCAGTGGGAATGTTTTAACAATTAAAATCACAAATTGCTTAGTTTGCTGCTGGGCTGTTTTTTCTGCTTAATGGTACACAGAACAGTGTGTTGATATCTCTTACACTCCTTTAAAAGTTTTTAAAACTGTGTCTAAAGCAGAATCATTAGTGCTCTCACTTTCTCTCTGCTCCTAGCAGTGTCAACGACAGGGTCTCTGACTGCAAGTGTCCAGTAGTCCATTAGTACTTTGATATTGTTTAAGTACTATAATTTTTGGCTTCTTTTAATAACAGCTCTCCAACTTGCTTATTTACTTTGTATGCTATTTTATGTTTTCAGTCTCATATAAAATAAGTTAATTTTACAATGTATTTTTTTCCCGCATTCGAATCAGCCGTGGAGTGGTAAATATTTGTAAGTGTAGCCCTCTCTTACACAGGTCACTTACATCTTAGTGATTGCTTTAATGGAAGATGAATGCATGTGTGTAAATAAAAATTAGTGCACTGCGTGTTGCGTAAATAGCTCGTTTAGTTTAATAAAGATTACTCCAAATGTTGTTCTGGTTTTGAAGAGTCAAAATAAGGCTGAAGGGCTTATTTAAAAAAAACATGCTTAATCTGTGAACTGTTCTACCTTACTTCTTCATTGCTGTGCTGCTGCCTTCTAGCATGGAGCGAGTAAAAAAAACTTTTTGCCAAGCATTACTTTCCATCTTTCTAAAGAAAAATAAGGACTTATTACAATGTGCATCATACATACCAATTTCATTTCTGAATAATGATGTTACGATACTCTCCAAAGTTCTGTCTAGAACAGAGGTAGCCAACATGGTGCCCGTGGGCACCTGGTCGCCCGTAGAGCATGTTCTAAAAACAGCACTAGAAACCATGAAGTTCTGTCTAAAAATTGTATTTAATTGTGTTGCTGTTGTTTTTGAATCAATAACACTTGCATTGATGTAGATTGGGGGGTAGTCTGCGGTCAAAGTTCAATATCGTGCGCAAGACTAACCTCCATCTCACTCTTTGCTGAGATAAGCAAACGGGCGCAGCTACATCGGGGAGCTAGACTCAGTTTTTACCCCCTAAAAATTAAGAAAAACATGGCAGAAAAGCTAAAGAAAATTTCCAGTACATTAATAATATCATCAAAGATGAACTGTGCAACTCTGGGTTATTCAGGAAGTTTGTATCAAACAAGTAGCCCTGCATATTACTCAGTACCCTTGAAGTAGCTCTCAGTTTCAAAAAGGTTGGCGACCCCTGGTCTAGAAGGATTGTGAAAAGTGCTTCCCTCTGTGATATCACAAGACCAAACTGGATTTATTAAAGGCAGATACTTAGGTTCTAATCTTCGTTGTTTGATTATCGTAATATACTCACTCATAATATCTAATACACCAGAGATCGCATCTTTAGATGCAGAAACAGCATCTGACATGGTTGAATGGGATTACCTATTCACCACATTGCAAAAATTTTGGTTTGGCCAAAATATATGTGCATTGATGAAAGTACTCTATAAAAGTTCAGAAGCTTCTGTTTGTATAAACAACATTATTTCAAACTAACAGAATGTGGTACTTGACAAGGATGCCCAGTATCAACATTGCTCTTTGCAACTGCTATTGAGCCATTGGTTATTCATTTTTGAAATGTTTCAGAAATAAAAGGGGATTATGAGAGGAGGACTTGGACAGAAAATATCACTATATGCAGATGATATGGTACTGTATATATAAGACCTACAAACATCCTTACCAGTAGTCCCCAATGCACTAGCAGAATTTCAAAAGATATCGGGTCTCAAAATTAATTTGAATAAAAGTGTGCTTTTTCCACTGAACTCTTTAGTACACAATATTAGACTGGACACCATCCCATTTATTGTAGCAGTTCAGTTCAGATATCTAGAGGTAAATATCACAAGTAAAAAAACAACTTTTTCAAGAAAATTTTATCTGCATGAAAAAAATTAAACAAGATGTGAACAGATGGGCTACTTTCCATCTCACATTAGCAGGAAAAATCAATATTGTCAAGATGAACATCCTCTCCAAGCTTCTCCATATACATTCATATAGATTTAACAATAACCTAATTTATTTGGAATCAAAAAATTGATGCATCCAAAGGGCAACTTTACAATGACCTAAAGATGAAGGGTCATGGCTCTACCTAACTTTCAATTTTATTATGAGGCGGTAAATATACAGACTATAAAGACCTAGTCACTGACACACATTGATGAATATACACAAGCCTTATCTTCAACAGAAATAAAATCTTGCTGTACTTCTTTATATGCCCTGCTTTGTGACCCAGCAAATACAAATTATCGTCAATATGCTAATAATGCAGTTGTTCACCACTCACTAAGAATATTGAACCAATGTAGGAAGCACTTTAAGACAAAGAAGCTCTGATCTGTAACACGATCATCACCTTTTTCTACACTCTCAAACCTATACAGTATTTAATGTTTGGAAAGCATCCAGGAATAAAACACAGAGATTTGTATATAGATAATGCCTTTGCATCTTATGAACAATTACACTTAAAATTGAACTTCCCATCAACACAATTTTTCCACTACTTTCAAATCACAAACTTTGCTTATAGGAACCTGCCCAATTTCCTCATGTCCCACCCATTTCTATTCCAGAAGCAATACTGATCAGTCTTGAAGACTCAGACAGCATCTCATCAGTATATAAAAACATCTTAAAAAGTCTCTTCCTTTCAAAGATAGCAATAACGGAAACCTGGCTAAATAACAAAGATGGGGATGAGTGTAACATAGAGGGATACACATTTGTTAGGAAGGATAGCCAGAACAGAAAAGGAGGTGAGGTTGCTGTTTATGCCAAACAGGATTTAAATACAAGTCCTTTTCAGTTGGATGATGAGCCCCATCTTAGTGAGGACATGTGGCTTTGCCTGGAAAATATTATGGAAAGAGGTCTTATTTTAGGAGTGTGTTAAAGGCCACCCAATTCAGACAGTAATTTCAACACACATCTTTTTAGTAATATCAAAAAGGCAAGTTTATAGGGAGATAGTATAGTCATGGGGGACTTTAATTATCCAAATATTAACTGGGATAACCTTGCAAATGGAGGTGCACAAGAGCAGGAGTTTTTAGAAGTAATCAGTGACTGTTTAACACAGCATGTTAAAGCACCAACAAGGGGTGAAGCCTGTCTAGGTTTAGGATTTTGTAATAGCTTTTAAGTGTGGAGACAGTCGAGGAGCAGTGGAACAGGTTTAAAAATGTTTTACATGTAATGCAGGACAGATACATTCCTAAATTTGGAATTAATAGGAAACTAAAAAAACTCCATGGTGGACTAATAAAGATTTAAAAAAGAAGTTGCAAAGGAAAAAACTACTTTATAAGGCATACAAGACTAATGACTGCCAAGTGAATCGTAGCGCGTAGGAGAACATGAGGGCAACCATTAAGAAGGATATCAAGGAGGCTAAAAGACAGTTGGAGAGGAATATAGCAGTTAAGGTGAAAGACCTTAAGAGATTCTTTCAGTATTTTAGTAGTAAAAGAACAGCCAAGGCGGAGGTCAAGCGCATCACAAATAGTAAAAGGGAACTAAAAGATACAGACAGTGAAATAGCGGATGCCCTAAACTTAAATTTTTCTGAGGTGTTTACAAGTGAGCAAGTGGATAACCTCCCAGAGGTAAACGGGACTACTAAGGAGATACTGAGGGATTTGGAAATTGTAGAGGGAGAAGTACTGCTCAGATTACATAAGCCGAAATAAAACAAATCACCAGGACCAGATACTATTTACCCTCGAGTTCTTAAGGAGGCTAGCGAGTACATATATAAAACCTTGACACATATTTTCAGGAAGTCACTGCACACTGGAGAGATTCCGAAGGACTGGAAAATGGTAAATATCATCCCATTATATAAAAAGGGTGACAGGGCAGATCCAAGCAACTATAGGCCAGTAAGCTTAACATGCATCACAGGAAAATTAAGGAAAGGAATTATTAAGGATAAGATTGAGCAACACCTGGCAAGGACAGGAGTTATTCTGAAAAGTCAGCATCATGGGTTCAGAAGAGGGAGGTCTTGTTTTTACTAACATGCTGGAATTCTATGAGGCGGCAACAAAAGGTGGAGCATATGATATTATTTATCTTGACTTTCAGAAAGAATTTGATAAGGTGCCACATGAGAGGTTGGGCATCAAATTAAATGAGGTGGGAGTTCAGGGTGATTTTTTTTAGATGGGTGCAGAACTGGCTCAGACATAGGAAGCAGAGGGTGAAGGTGCGAGGAATTTTATCAGAACTGGCAGACATTAAGAGTGGTGTTCCACAGGGGTCAGTGCTGCTATTTTTAATATATATATATATATATATATATATATGATTTACATAGAAATATAAGTAACAAGCTGGTTAAGTTTGCAGATGATACCAAGATAGGAGGATTACCAGATAATTTGGAATCCGTTATATCATTACAGATGGACTGCATACAAGCTTGGGCAGATTTGTGGCAGATGAAATTTAATGCCAGTAAATGTAAAGAATTACACATAGGAAGTAAAAATGTTAGGTTTGAATACATAATGGGTGGTCGGAAAATCAAGAGCACACCTTATGAGAAGGATTTAGGCGTCATAGTGGACTCTAAGCTATCGACTTCCCAACAGTGTTCAGAAGCCATTATGAAGGCTAACAGAATGTTAGGTTATATAGCACGGTGTGTGGAGTACAATTCCAAGGAGTGCTCAACCCCTATAATGCACTGGTGAGGCCTCATCTTGAGTACTTTGTGCAGTTTTGGTCTCCAGGCTACAAAAAGGACATAGCAGCACTAGAAAATGTCCAGGGAAGAGCAACTAGGCTGATTCCAGGGCTACAGGGGTTGAATTATGAGGAAAGATTAAAAGAGCTGAGCCTATACAGTTTAAGCAAAAGAAGATTAAGAGGTGACATAATTGAAGTGTTTAAAATTATGAAGAAAATTAGTACAGTGGATCAAGACTTATTTTAAAATGAGTTCATCAAGAACACGGGGACACAGATGGAAACTTGAGGGTAAATTTCGCACCAACATTAGGAAGTTTTTCTTTACACAAAGACACTTGGAATAAGCTACCATGTTGGGGTCTTTCAAAACTGGACTTGATGTTTTTTTTGGAAGAAATAAGTGGATAGGACTAGTGAGCTTTGTTGGGCTGAATGGCCTGTTCTCGTCTAGAGTGTTCTAATGTTCTAAAGATCCTAGGGTATGTTGGAGAAAGAATCTTTCACATCACTGAAAATAAATTTATTTTAAGATTTGCTGATGTAGTCACTCCTCTTTCTTGGGAAGAGGTTGAATTATGGTTTGTTAAGTTTGACATGATTATGTGGAATGTTGTTTTCTTCAAATAATTTCAATAATATTAAATAAAAAGAAAGTGAATGAGAAAGAATGGGAAAAAGAAAAAGCCACCCTAATAACAATCAGGAGAACTCATGCTGCATATTTCAAATGCCTCCACCCAACACTTATTCATCCAACAGCTACCCAAGCATAAAATATGAAATAAGCATCATAGCTTTCCAGTGCTGAGCATAATATGCAAATATACATGGAAAATTATGCAAATTTTGAGCTGCTGTAATCTGACATTACATTCAAAATTCTGTATAAACGTTTGATTCTTTATTCTACACATTTACCAAATTTATTGGATTTATATCTCAGGTAGAGATAGTCCTTGATTAACACCCACCCCTGCAAAACTAAATAAAAACACTGCTTCTTTGGTGACACCCTGCCTCTCCGTAAGTACTATCAGTCAGGGAAACAGTGCAGCCAACTCTGATACCTGTTATGATCTGTAGTTCAATTATTCCTATCACAAGATGAACTTCAGCTATTCTCCTCATTCTTGTGACAACTGCTACCAAGATAAACGATGCTGAGGTTTTTGTGTAAGTCATTACTTGTAAATCAAGGTTATATTGTTGCAATAAGTACAGATTTAAAGGAAGGGTAGAAGTCCAAAATACAGTCCCATCTTTAAGATGTTGAAAATAAGGTGAATAAATCACAAAACTAAGAAATCTGTAACTCATATAATCCTCTTTAATAAAATCCCTGTGTGTGTCCGTGTGTGTGTGTCTTCTGGTGAAGTGCGCATGCGCGGGGCACTCTTTAATAAAGGACATCATTACTGGGGAGAATGCTGATTGGGTACTCTTGTCCACGCACATAAAATCCGTTGCTGGGGAGACGCCACACATACAATAATCAGCTGCACGCCAGCACAGATTAAAATACTTGCTGGGGAACTGCACAGTACTTGCTGGAGAGACGCCACAGCCACACATTACATCAGTTCCTGGGTAGACTCTGCTGATTGCCCATTGTAGTGACAGAAAATTAAACGCATATTACGGCCAAGGCGGAAGTACAGGGAAGGGCAGAATGAGTGGCAGAGTCACCAGCCTCTAGCAGAAAAAAGGCCGCCTGACGCGTCACACAAGACAGAGAGGGCGGGACCTATAAAATATCGCGCAGCCGACCCAATCAGATTTCGGTAAATGAGGTAACACCTAAAACATAATGCATGAAAAATCCAATCGGGTACTGAGACGCGGAGACCAGCTTCCCCAAAGAGGTGGGATTAGTGTTTGTTGTTGTGCAAGTGTTCACTCTGAGGATGTCAGATTTGCGATTAAGAAGCTTGGCCCGGTAAAGTGTCAGTCGTTGAAGGGGTTTTCCTAAATATATGAATTTTCATGATATTACAATAGGATGACTTTTAAAAGTAGATTTATTTTCACGCACATAAAATCCGTTATTGGGGAGACGCAACACATACAATAATCAGCTGCACGCCAACACAGATTAAAATACTTGCTGGGGAACTGCACAGTACTTGCTGGAGAGACGCCACAGCAAGCTAAAATAAAGAGGCAGGATAAGAGATCTTCAAACAGACATCACATCAATCAACAGACACAGAGGCGAGGATAAATGTAATATTAATTATACTTACTGTATTGTCATATACGTTTCTATTTTATTTATATTATTATTTTACTTTAGGCTTCTTGCAAAAACATTTTTGACAAAAAAAAAAAAATTAAGACAAGAAACAGAATGAGGTCAAGGTCCCTTGCCATTTAATATAGACTGTTCCTACTAATGTTTATGCACTACTGTTCTACTGCCCGTTATTGTAACAGGCTTAATGTCTAGTTTAACAAAAAAGGAGCTAATCTTTGGCCACAAAATCAGCAATGTAGAATAGCCCTTTTAAGTTCCATTCTCAAAACTTCCACTACCCTTTCTACTTGTATATGTATTGAGATGCTGCTAGTCTGAAATATATAATGGAGAACTAATGTAAACATCAGCTCATGTTTAAGGTCCAGGGACAAGACTGCCATCCTTATCCATTAATAAAATTCAAAGTTCAACAAAATTTCAAAATGCACATTCGGACAGGTTTTGTCCAAAAACAAAGACCTGCATGAAAAACATTAAAGGACAAAATACTGGCAAATAGGTCAGTTGTTATAGTCCATTTTATGCATTACTATGGTACAAACAACCTGACAGAGAAGACTCTGGAGATAATACATTACAGAGGAGGATTGGCCTTTGGTGGCTTACTTTTAATTCTTGCTTCTGGTCTTGAGGTAGCACATTTCTTCAGTTTGTTTATAATATGAATTCTATATAACACTCTTTGCAAGGCAAAGTGTATACAATTATTACTTATCCCAGCACAGCATTTCATTCAGCAGGGCTTTGTCATGCACATTGTGCAAAGTAATCTCAGTTGTCAATATAACTGTAGAGAGAGGTCTTATCAAGCCCACCTGAGCCAGTGGTAAATCAAGTGTTGTAGTGTGCATTTCACAATAGTTTATGACTGAAGACCAACAGAATCAAAATTGGCGGACTGGAGATTGTTCTTCTAGTTAAGTTGATGTGGTTTGAGTGTATAATTGAAAACAGAGTATCACTCAAAAACAATTATTTCTTTAACACAAACTGCCAAATCTCAACTTTACTTTTATTATAAAAATATTAAACATTTTAGATTCAAAACAATTTCTATAAACTACAAAGCACAATTTCTGTATAAGGCTAAAACTCTTAATATACTTTTCCATTGCAAACGTCCTTCTTGCAATAAAAATTCTTTCTATACACTATGTTGGCTGAAACTGCATTAGATATAAACAGGGCCTGTGGTGGACCTGAAGAACCACAGTGGTCATGTTTAATAATATACTATTCTCTGTTAGAACAAGATATTTAGTTGGTTGCTTGGCTGTATTAGTACTTTGTTACTTCCTTTATTCATTAGCAAAGAGAAAAAATAAACTAAGGTAGCCAACAGTAAAGCAGTTAAGGGTGGATTTAAAAAGGCAGCTCACTAAAATCAGAGCTGTGTTAATTTTTTCCACCTCTTATGCTTGATGAAACAAACAGTGAGGCAGCATCTTGATTACATCTGTGTGCAGTATCATTTTCATAAACATCCATATTCAAAAGGTGCAATGAATTGCTAGCTATAGAGTATGATGAAAATAGCACCTCTTTAACAGATTAATTTGTCCATTGATTTACCCTTTAAATATAATGGAAAATATTTTATAGTATAAAACACCTTATGAATGTGCCTCAACAAAGCTTCCATCACTACAGTGGGATTACACTTTTAAGAGTTTTATTTAAAGTTCACTAATCATCTGTAAATGCAACTCTACTACAGTATAAACATAAGTTGACAGCATGATGGTGAGAAAGTCGCTTTAGTGCAAAAATACTCAAATTCCCGACACAAGACACCCATCCATGATTCTCTGCATCACCAACATTACAAAAATGAACCTGATGCAAAGAAAAGCAAATTGATGCAAATAGTTTGTGCAACAGTCAGGCGTTTGGTGTGAAAAGTTAACTTTACAATATAGAACAGCAACTACTCAAATTGTATAAAAAGTTGGACATTACAAATCAATAGTTGCCAGTAAATGCCCATAGGTCTGTGCTGTCCATTAAAAATATACTTTTGAACTTAAATAACAAGTGTTTCTACTTTACTGGCCGCACCTCAATTGCATAACATTGTCTTTTTAATATCTGTCTAGTGGAAAAAAAAAAGAAATATGGTCGAATAATGAAGAAGTTGAATGCAATTGATTATTAAGGTTTGCAACTGAATCTATTTCATACATGTTATATTATATTATCATAGCATACACTTGCAAATACTGTCAAGATATATCAAGAATGATAATGGTCTTTCTTTCTAATCATTTTTTGTGCTAGCAGCCTAGAAGTGCTTCATGCTAATTCACACTTGCTATGAATTTCAAGGAATGGAAAACACCATGGTTAATCCTAAAAGGTCTCTAAGGGTGGCTTTTTTCATTGTACATTGCATCATTATGAACACTTTTGTGCTACTTAGTGTTAGAGATTTATAGACTTAGAATTGGTAATATTACATAATTCATATTAACTTATTGGAACATACATTGTATAGGAGGAGGAGGAGGAGGTTGGGAGCATGCGCTGATTACAGCGTATTGCTGCACCCACTACATGACCAACCACCCAGACTGGGACCCAAGTGCAGTCGTGCAACAGGTGACACCCTCAGCACCACACTAACAGTTTTTTTTTTTTTTTAAACAGTGGCTGGATGGAGTGCCAATCATGCCACCAACCCCCCAAACTCTCCCTGCAAGTTGGTACAGGTTAACATCTTACCCAGGACGAAGCAATGACAGGTTAAGGGCCTTGCTCAAGGGTCCAATGGAGTAGAGTCACTTCTGGCGTTTACAGGATTCATCAATTTTTTATTAGTATATTTTCCTTTTGCCGCTTATTGACAAAAAGGAGCAATGGGGACAAATACCATGATTTAAATGTTAAATATTATTAATTCTTGGCATTTTCAATGGATATTAAAGCTTTTGATATTAACATTCTCTAGCAAGCACATCAGATTCATTTAATCAATGGTATAACTAAGAAAGCATAAACATTATATATGCCAAAAAATCCTATCATAGACAAAAAATGCAATGGTGATGAATGAAACCATTTAAATGCTGTTCATTATAATTCTTATTTTCAAAGGATAATTCCAGTTAAGTTTTACCATTTTGTAAGGAACATATCAGATTTATTTAAATTAATATTTATGAGTGTAACAACATTTGATATAATAAAATAAAATATCCTTGGATCCCTTCTTCAAGGTTCTATATCTCATCGATTACGAATTTCACAAGCTCTTAAGTTGCAACACGGCAGTAAACTTAATTTTTAGCCTGGCATGTAGCAGGCAAAGAGATGATGCTTAGTTTCCTCTGTTACCAAGTGTGACTTGCCCCAATTGTCTTTGGATGAACCAAAACCATCTTAAATTAGCCCAGCTTATTGATTTAGGCAAGGATTATTCACTAAGGGCTACAGTATCTGCAGGCTATCATTTCAACCAATTTCTTAATTAGAACCCATTTATTCGCTGCAAAAGAAACATTTTCTTGAGATTAATTTTAGATAACTCATTTGTTATGGTTCAGAACATTTAACTGCTAATTTAACTTTTAAACAGCAGGATTTAGATTTTAATAATTTCATATTTTCTTAGCCAGACAAAATAAACAGCAGCTCTCCAGCTACCTTTGTTCCATTAAAAATAGTATATATGCGTCATGAAGTCAGTTACTAAAACTTTTAAAAATAAATGTGAGAGAAAAGGAAAGAGAAGTACAAATATGTTAAACTTCAAAAACATGTATAGTGTTCTCAGAAATTAAAACTTCTACAATGTAAAATATTTCTCTTGAAAGAATGAAAACACTAACAAGCTACATAATTAAATACCAAGTTTTATTATGATCAAGCACTGGCTTCTAACTAGCAAACTGATTTGAACAAAAACCTGAAGTTACTGTGGACCGCTGGGAAAGTAATTAAGGCCCCCAACAGATATTTTCCCAATTTTGCAAATGTCATATTTTTGTTTTTCAAACCCTGCTATAAACTTTCTCCATCTTCAGAGGATTGTTTGCTTTATGGTTCATAGACAAGACACAAATTGAGGGGCAAGGAAGTGTAGTTTAGGCATGGCATATGGGTGTTTTCTCATCTGTTTCCCACTTCTACATTTCACCTTTCCTGTATACTGAAGACTGCGGTGGGTTGGCACCCTGCCCGGGATTGTTTCCTGCCTTGTGCCCTGTGTTGGCTGGGATTGGCTCCAGCGGACCCCCGTGACCCTGTGTTCGGATTCAGCGGGTTGGAAAATGGATGGATGGATGTATACTGAAGAGTTGTGTTATCTGGCTTCACCCAGGAATTTTTATTTATTTATTTTTTTTAATATAAAGTCAATGGGCCTCAGTTATAGTGCCACTGTGTAAGTACTTTCCTGTATACAATATTTAGATTTTATTTCTCCAACCAGAGCATAAGTTTAGTTCCCTTGAGCTGGCTACTTTTGAACATTCAGTCCTTGGTGGTGCTGGTGTGAAAGAGAATGCAGCAGAACTTTGTACTAAAACGGTAATCTGTAATGTTAAAAAGGTGATTTAAAATGATTCATTTATAGCTAAAAACCGCTAAACATCTTGATTTTCCATTAGCTTAAAAGCCTAACGTCAGTTTTGTCTCCGTGTACAGTGGATTTGAATGTGTGCTTAAAAAAAGTTACATATTCCTTTTACTCACCCAGGAACTATATAAAAAAATGTGTGCTTTATTCTGTTCGGTTGTGGCTTGGCTCCATTACCTAATCTACAGCTTTGTTTGTGCTTAACTTCAAAAAGTATTTAATGCTGATTATTGATTTGTATTTCAAACTTAACCATGTGCAGATGGACAACTGTGCTGGATTTTGCAAAAAATGCAAAGCTATGACATATCACATTTGTTGATGCTCTTATTTAAACTTTTGAGTGCTAGTGAAATTGCCTGAAGCAGCTTAATGGCCGATGAGAACTGTAGACACCACTTTCACATTTGCACAAGGCTGCAGATATGATGAAGGGGATGGGGTAATATAAATATGAAGTACCTTACTTACTAGATCAGGTGTGTGAAATTTGACTACGCTCACAGCCACAGTGCCTGGCAAACACTTGCTAAATGCGCGGTCATTGAGCTTCACAGAACTTTACTCCGATTTTGCAGATGGCTTTCATTTGCATAAATCACCATGTCTCATTTCTCCATGAGATCGCTATTAGCGCTGTGGCAAAACTAGGTATTTGGTGCACTACACTGTTCCATTAACAACTGACAAATATTTTCAAATAAAAAATGTGCTTCAGCTAATGTGTTTTTTTTCCTAGAATATCACCAAATTTCAAACAGATCTATCAAGGCATTTTTGAGACTTTGAGGTATTTAGTTTTCTATTAAGACAGTTTTTTACACCACGTAAATATTGAAATATATATATCGAAATTACCTTTCTTAGTGGATAACTACCTCCCTACATGTACCATCCTGCCAAATTACAGCTTTTTAGCTAAATTGCAAAGAGTGTTTTTGTTGATGAGTTAGTCAACTTTTTATCTTCTTCTTTCTGCTGCTCCCGTTAGTGGTTGCCACAGTGGATCATATTTTTCCATCTCTTTCTGTCCTCTGCATCTTGTTCTGTTACACCCATCACCCGCATGTCCTCTCTCACCACATCCATAAACCTTTGCTTAGGCCTTCCTCTTTTCCTCTTCCCTGGCAGCTCTATCCTTAGCGTCCTTCTCCCAATATACCCAGCATCTGACATCACATGTGATGAAGACCATGGAGAGGCTGCTGCTTCACCACCTTAGGCCACAGGTTCAACACGCCCTTGACCCTCTGCAGTTTGCATATCAGGAGAAGGTGGGAGCAGAGGATGCCATCATCTATATGCTACACCGATCCCTCTCTCACTTGGACAGAGGCAGTGGTGCTGTAAGAATTATGTTTCTAGACTTCTCTAGCACCTTCAACACAATCCAACCTCTGCTCCTTAGGGACAAGCTGACAGAGATGGGATTAGATTCATACCTAGTGGCATGGATCGTGGAATATCTTAAAGACAGACCTCAGTATGTGCGTCTTGGGAACTGCACGTCTGACATTGTGGTCAGCAACACAGGAGCGCCACAGGGGACTGTACTTTCTCCGGTCCTGTTCAGCCTATATACATCGGACTTCCAATACAACTCGGAGTCCTGCCATGTGCAAAAGTTCGCTGATGACACTGCTATCGTGGGCTGCATCAGGAATGGGCTGGAGGAGGAGTATAGGGACCTAATCAATGACTTTGTTAAATGGTGCAACTCAAACCACCTACACCTGAACACCAGCAAAACCAAAGAGCTGGTGGTGGATTTTAGGAGGCCCAGACCCCTCATAGACCCAGTGATCATCAAAGGTGACTGTGTGCAGATGGTGCAGACCTATAAATATCTGGGAGTGCAGCTGGATGATAAATTAGACTGGACTGCCAATACTGATGCGCTGTGCAAGAAAGGACAGAGCCAGTTATAATACCTTAGAAGGCTGGCGTCCTTCAACATCTGCAATAAGATGCTGCAGATGTTCTATCAGACAGTTGTGGCGAGCGCCCTCTTCTATGCAGTGGTGTGCTGGGGAGGCAGCATTAAGAGGAAAGACACCTCACGCCTGGACAAACTGGTGAGGAAGGCAAGCTCTATTGTTGGCATGGAGCTGGACAGTTCAACATCTGTGGCAGAGCGAAGGGCGCTCAGCAGGCACCTATCAATTATGGAGAATCCACTGCATCCACTAAATAGTATCATCTCCAGACAGAAGAGCAGCTTCAGTGACAGACTGCTGTCACTGTCCTGCTCCACTGACAGATTGAGGAGATCGTTCCTCCCCCAAACTATGCGACTCTTTAATTCCATCCGGGGGGGGGGTAAATGTTAACATTTAACATTATACATAGTTATTGTCTGTTTTTCACCTGCATTATTATCATTCTTTAATTTAATATTATTTATTGTACCAGTATGCTGCTGCTGGAGAATGTGAATTTCCCATTGGGATTAATAAAGTATCTATCTCTCTCTCTCTCTCTCTCTCTCTCTCCTGTGCACATGTCCAAACCAACGCAATCTCGCCTCTCTGACTTTGTCTCCCAACCGTCCAACTTGAGCTGACCCTCTAATGTACTCATTTCTAATCCTGTCCATCCTTGTCACACCCAGTGCAAATCTTAGCATCATTAACTCTGCTACCTCCAGCTCCGTCTCCTGCTTTCTGGTCAGTGCCAGAGTCTCCAACCCATATAACATAGCTGGTCTCACTACCGTCCTGTAGACCTTCCCTTTCACACTTGCTGATACCCGTCTGTCACAAATTACTCCTGACACTCTTCTCCACCCACTCCACCCTGCCTGCACTCTCTTTTTCATCTCTCTTTCACAATCCCCATTACTCTGTACTGTTGATCCCAAGTATTTAAACTCATCCACCTTCGCCAACTCTACTCCCTGCATCCTCACCATTGCACTGACCTCCCTCTCATTTACATACATGTATTCTGTCTTGTTCCTACTGACCTTCATTCCTCTCCTCTCAAGAGCATATCTCCACCTCTCCAGGGTCTCCTCAACCTGTTCCCTACTATCACTACAGATCACAATGTCATTAGCAAACATCATAGTCCACAGGGACTCCTGTCTAATCTCGTCTGTCAACCTTTCCATCACCATTGCAAATAAGAAAGGACTCAGAGCTGATCCCTGATGTAATCCCACCTCCACATTGAATGCATCTGTCGCTCCTACCACAGACCTCACCACTGTCACACTTCCCTCGTACATATCCTGTACAACTCTTACGTACTTCTCTGCCACTCCCAACTTCCTCATACAATACCAAAGCTCCTCTCGAAGCACCCTGTCATATGCTTTCTCCATGTACACAAAGATGCAATGCAACTTCTTCTGGCCTTCTCTAAACTTCTCCAACATCCTCAGAGCAAACATTGCATCTGTGGTGCTCTTTCTTGGCATGAAACTATACTTCTCCACTCCTCAGGCATCCTCTCACTTTCCAAGATTCCATTAAACAATCTGGTTAAAAACTCCACTGCCATCTCTCCTAAACACCTCCATGCTTCCACAGGTATGTCCTCTGGACCAATGGCCTTTCCATTTTTCATCCTCTTCATAGCTGTCCTTACTTTCTCCTTGCTAATCTGTTGCACTTCCTGATTCACTATCTCCACATCATCCAACCTCTTCTCTCTCTCGTTATCTTCATTCATCAGTCGCTCAAAGTACTCTTTCCATCTACTCAACACACTCTCCTCGCTTGTGAATACATTTCCATCTTTATCCTTTATCACCCTAACCTGCTGCACATCTTTCCCTGCTCGGTCCCTCTGGCTAGCCAATCGGTACAGGTCCTTTTCTCCCTCCTTAGTGTCCAACCTCTCGTACAACTCATCATACGCCTTTTCTTTAGCCTTTGCCACCTCTCTCTTCACCTTGCGCCTTATCTCATTGTACTCGTCTACTTTCTGCATCTCTCTGACTATCCCACTTCTTCTTTGCCATCCTCTTCCTCTGTATACTCTCCTGTATTTCCTCATTCCACCACCAGGTTTCCTTTTCCTCCTTCCTCTTTCCTGATGTCATGCCAAGCACCCTTCTTGCTGTCACCCTTACTACATCTGCTGTAGTTTCCCAGCTATCTGGTAACTCTTCACTGCCACCCTGTGTCTGTCTCACCTCTTCCCTAAACTCAACCTTGCAGTCTTCCTTTTTCAAATTCCACCATTTGATCCTTGGCTCTGCCCTCACTCTCTTCCTCTTCTTGATCTGCAACGTCATCGTACAGACCACCATCCTATGCTGCTTAACTACACTTTCCCCTGCCACCACTTTGCAGTCTTCAATCTCCTTCAGATTGACTCTTCTGCATAGGATGTAATCTACCTGTGTACATCTTCCTCCACTCTTGTACATAACCCTATGTTCCTCCCTCTTCTTAAAATAAATATTCACCACAGCCATGTCCATCCTTTTGGCAAAATCCACTATCCTCTGACCTTCTTCATTCCTCTCCTGACACCATACCTACCCATCACCTCCTCGTCTCCACTGTTCCCTTCACCAACATGCCCACTGAAATCCGCTCTAATCACCACTTTCTGTCCCTTGGGTACACTGTTCATCACTTCATCCAACTCACACCAAAAATCTTCTTTCTCACCCATTGCACGCCCAACTTGTGGTGCATATGCATTAATAACACTCATCATCACATCTCCAATTTCCAGCTTCATAATCATTACTCTGCCTGACACTCTCTTCACCTCCAAAACACTCCTGACATACTGTTCTTTCAGAATAACTCCTACCCCATTTCTCCTCCCATCCACACCATGATAGGACAATTTGAATCCACCTCCGATCCACCTGGCCTTACTCCCCTTCCATTTAGTCTCTTGCACGCACAATATAGCAACCTTCCTTCTCTCCATCATATCTGCTAACTCTCTCTCCTTACCAGTCATACTGCCAACAAATCAATGTTCCTACCCTCAGTTTCACTCTCTTTACTTTCCTCCTCTCCTCATGCCTCCGGACACGTCTCCCCCCTCTTCTTTGGCCAAGAGTAGCCCAATTTCCGCCAGCACCCTGTTGGCTAACAGTACTGGTGGCGGTTGTTGTTAACCCGGGGCTCGACCGATCCAGTATGGAAATTTGTATTGTTGTCCACATATAGTCAACTTTGAATTTTTATATTTTATATATGTATTACTGGGCAAAAGTTTTAGAACACCTCCGTTTTTTCTAAAATTTAAATTAGTGGAAAGGTAATCCGTAAACTGTCAGAAATTAAAATATAAAGTTTAGGTTAGCAAAAACTGAAAAAAAAGAAAATTTCAGAACAGTAAAAATGAGCCTTCTTCAGGGAACAACTAATAAGTTACCACCTAGAGATGTTTTGCAGCAATTAAAGGTAATTAGGCCTTGCAAGTTGAAGCAAAGAATTTGGACAGGTGTCCCAACTTCTGGTAATTACTTAAAAACCCTGTCTGTCTGTCTTAAAGCACAGCTGGAACAGAATGTGTTACTACGCCTTCTGAAGTATTACTTGGACAACAGAACACTGTTAGAAAGTTGTAAATTTCAATGAAAATGGCAAGAAAACATCAATTAACAAATGAAATGAGATTGAGCATTATTATTGTTAGAAGCACAGGACTTTAATTTATAGAAATTGCAAAAAAAATATCTAAGTGTCAGTGAGCATGGTGTCCTACACAACCCAAAGGCAACTGGAAACTGGAAGAGACGTGGCGGACCCTAAGACACAAGCCAATCAGAAGACAAGTTTCTGCGAGTCATAAGCTTGAACGACAGGCATCTCACAGAACAACAGCTTCAAACACAGCTTAACAGTGGTTGAAAAAAGCAAGCCTCTGTTTCTGCAGTAAAGAGGAGATTTTGTGCAGCAGGTTTGACAGGGCAGTAAGAAAGACATTCCTTAAAGGACAAAATAGGTCCTTGAAATAACCAGCTGTGTACTACTGCAGACTGGAAGAAAGTCTTATGGACCAATGAATCAAAAATTTAAATCTTCAGTTCATCATGCAGGGTGTTTGTACACTGTCGATTTGGTGAAAGGACTGTTCCTCAGTGTGTGACACAAACTGTCAAACATGAATAAGAGGTGTGATGGTCTTTTGCCAGAGGTAGAGTTGCTGTCTTGCACAGAGTGACTGGTATTCTGAATCAAAAGAGTTACCACAGTTTGGCTATTGTATCAGCAAAAGGTGGCTAACGTTGATGAGTCAAAAATTTTGAATTAAAACTTTGTAGAATTAATGATTCCCTGATTTATTTGCCATCGTTTATTTACTCTCTCTCTCTCTTATATATATTATATACACTGCCTGGCCAAAAAAAAATTCGCCACCAAAAAAAAAAAAAAGTCACACACTAATATTTCGTTGGACCGCCTTTAGCTTTGATTACGGTACGCATTCGCTGTGGCATTGTTTCGATAAGCTTCTGCAAAGTCACAAGATTTAGTTCCATCCAGTGTTGCATTAATTTTTCACCAAGATCTTGCATGATGGGTGCATCACTTCATCTGCCTCTCTTCTTACCCTGATGTGCCCATCACTCTGGAACAGGGTAAATCTGGACTCATCAGACCACATGACCTTCTTTCATTGCTCCAGAGTCCAATCTTTATGTTCCCTAGCAAATTGAAGCCTTTTTTTCCGGTTTGCCTCACTGATTAGTGGTTTTCTTACGGCTACACAGCT
The DNA here is from genome assembly GCF_900747795.2 of Erpetoichthys calabaricus. Classification (NCBI taxonomy): domain Eukaryota; kingdom Metazoa; phylum Chordata; class Cladistia; order Polypteriformes; family Polypteridae; genus Erpetoichthys; species Erpetoichthys calabaricus. The sequence goes on along the minus strand of NC_041396.2, from coordinate 170,779,268 downwards.
GTTCAGTCCCAATCCTTTGTGTTCCCTTCGCATTGTGTGTGTGGAAATGCTCTTACTTTCACTATTAAACATAGACCTGAGTTTTACTGTTGTTTTTCTTCGATTTGATTTCACCAAATGTTTAAGTGATCGCCGATCATGATCATTCAGGATTTTTTTCTGGCCACATTTCTTCCTCGAAGACGATGGGTCCCCACTATCCTTTCAGTTTTTAATAATGCGTTGGACAGTTCTTAACCCTATTTTAGTAGTTTCTGCAATCTCCTTAGATGTTTTCTCTGCTTGATGCATGCCAATGATTTGACCCTTGTCAAACAGACTAACATCTTTTCCACGACCACGAGATGCGTCTTTCGACATGGTTGTTTAAGAAATGAGAAGCAACTCATTGCACCAGTTGGGGTTAAATAACTTGTTGCCAGCTGAAAGATAATTGCCAATGCAGTAGTTATCCAATAAGAGGCTCGTACCTATTTGCTTAGTTAAATCCAGGTGGCGACTATATACACAGTTGTGCTTGAAAGTTTGTGAACCCTTTAGAATTTTCTATATTTCTGCATAAATATGACCTAAAACATCATCAGATTTTCACTCAAGTCCTAAAATTACATAAAAAGAAACCAGTTAAACAAATGAGACAAAAATATTATTCTTGGTCATTTATTTATTAAGGAAAATGATCAAATATTACATATTTATGAGTGGCAAAAGTATGTGAACCTTTGCTTTCAGTATCTGGAACCCTTCCTAGAGCTGGCTGTCCGGCCAAGCTGAACTACCGGGGGAGAAGAGCCTTGGTGAGAGAGGTAAAGAAGAACCCAAAGATCACTTTGACTGAGCTCCAGAGATGCAGTCAGGAGATGGGAGAAAGTTGTAGAAAGTCAACCATCACTGCAGCCCTCCACCAGTCAGGGCTTTATGGCAGAGTGGCCTGTCGGAAGCCTCTCCTCAGTGCAAGACACATGACAGCCCGCATGGAGTTTGCTAAAAGACACCCGAAGGACTCTGAGATGGTGAGAAATAAGATTCTCTGGTCTGATGAGACCAAGATAGAACTTTTTGGCCTTAATTCTAAGCGGTATGTGTGGAGACAACCAGGCACTGCTCATCACTTGTCCAATACAGTCCCCACAGTGAAGCATGGCGGTGGCAGCATCATGCTGTGGGGGTGTTTTTCAGCTGCAGGGACAGGATGACTGGTTGCAATTGAGGGAAAGATGAATGCGGCCAAGTACGGGGATATCCTGGACAAAAACCTTCTCCAGAGTGCTAAGGACCTCAGACTGGGCTGAAGGTTTACCTTCCAACAAGACAATGACCCTAAGCACACAGCTAAAATAACGAAGGAATGGCTTCACAACAACTCTGTGAGTGTTCTTGAATGGCCCAGCCAGAGCCCTGACTTAAACCCAATTGAGCATCTCTGGAGAGACCTAAAAATGGCTGTCCACCAACGTTTACCATCCAACCTGACAGAACTGGAGAGGATCTGCAAGGAGGAATGGCAGAGGATCCCCAAATCCAGGTGTGAAAAACTTGTTGCATCTTTCCCAAGACGACTCATGGCTGTATTAGCTCAAAAGGGTGCTTCTACTAAATACTGAGCAAAGGGTCTGAATAAAAAATTCTTTTTTTGTCTGTCAATATAGGGTGCTGTGTGTACATTAATGAGGGAAAAAATTAATTTAAATGATTTTAGCAAATGGCTGCAATATAACAAAGAGTGAAAAATTGAAGGGGGTCTGAATACTTTCCGTAACCACTGTACATTAACAAATCTATTTATTTAAGAAATTAGATTCAATCATAACCTCATTTACTTAGAATTCGAAACATCTCCACATCCTAAGGGTGACTCTATAATGAAAGCAGAAGGGGTCATGGCACTAACAAACTTTAATTACTGGGCGGCAAATATACAGGCCAGAAAGACCTAGACATTGACACAAACAGATGACTATATACAAGCCTGGTTTACAACAGAATTAAAATCTTGCAGTACTTATTTATATTCCCTGCTCTTTACTCCAGTAAATACAAACTATGCCCAATACACTAATAATCTAAATGCCCTTCATTCACTCAAAATGTAGGAAGCACCTCAACATGACCACCACTCTCAAACATATACAGTATTTAATGTTTAGAAAATGTCTGGGATTAAAACATTTGAGACATTTACATATATAATGTTTTTGCATCCTACGAGTATTTAAGCTTCAAATTTAACTTCTCAAACAGTTTTTCCACTACTTTCAAAGTAGAAACATTTCTAAACAGAAACTGCCCAATTCTCCTCACCTTACAACTGTTTTATTTCAGAAGAAATACTGATCAGTCTTGAAGAATCAGATTTCATTTCCAAAATTTATAAAAACATTTTAAAGACCCTTCCTTTTAAAGATCCCAGGACACAATGGGGAAATGATCTTTCATTTAACATTTCAGAAAAGGAGTGTAAGGCAGCCATGCACAGAATATAATCTAGCTCCATAGATACAAAGCACTCAAGTATTCAACTTAAAATTGTCTATCGAGAACCATTCCAAAATGTTTCCAGGGCAAGATTCAAACTGTAAATATTACAATCTAGCTCTAGCCTCACTGGGCCACATGTTTCGGGCGTGCACCAAATTAACATCGTTTTGGACAAAAATCTTTGAATGCCTATCAGTCTTGGTGTCCCAATCACTCCTAACCCATTAACAGCTGTGTTTGGTATACTCCCAGATGGGTTTAATGTGGAGGAGAAACAAATCCTAATTGCCTTTACCTCACTACTTGCACATACTTACATCGCTTAAATGGAAGAATCAAATCCACCACTTTTAAATCAACGAGTAACTGATGTCCTATACTATTTGAAATTGGAAATAAATCAAATTTCAATCAGAGGATCCATTCAAATCATTCTAAAAATATGGCAGGATCTAATCAATAACATCCTCTTTAATAAAATCCCTGTGTGTGTCCGTGTGTGTGTGTCTTCTGGTGAAGTGCGCATGCGCGGGGCACTCTTTAATAAAGGACATCATTGCTGGAGAGAGTGCTGATTGGGTACTCGCGACCACGCACATAAAATCCGTTGCTGGGGAGACGCCACGCATACAATAATCAGCTGCATGCCAGCACAGATTAAAATACTTGCTGGGGAACTGCACAGTACTTGCTGGAGAGACACCACAGCAAGCTAAAATAAGGAGAGGCAGGATAGGAGATCTTCAAACAAACACATCACATCAATCAACAGCCACAGAGGAGAGGATAAATGTAATATTAAATATACTAACTGTATTGTCATATACGTTTCTATTTTATTTATATTATTATTTTACTTTAGGCTTCTTGCAAAAAATATTTTTGACAAAAAAAAATTAAGACAAGAAACAGAATGAGGTCAAGGTCCCTTGCCATTTAATATAGACTGTTCCTACTAATGTTTATGCACTACTGTTCTAACGCCCGTTATTGTAACGGGCTTAATGTCTAGTTTTAGAATGAGCTTCTATATTGGGGAAAATTATACTCTTTCTTCCTTCCTTCCTTGCTGCTCTCTTTCTTTCTTTTATGTGGGGTTGAATTTTGTTTGAAGTTTGATTTGACTGTTATTTGCTTTTCATTAAAATTAAAAGAAAAAAACTGGACATTAAAGCTTCATTGCTTTATGCTATGTGTTGAGTTCAGCAAATTTATTTTGTATGATGTTCTTCAATTAAAAACTCTTCGGTAATGTTATTACAATGATTCAAAAGGTGACTCGTTCCAAGTTCACTTAAAATTGCAATAAATCATAATGCTGTATTGGCACAAAATGTGTTTTCTGTGTACTGCAAGACAGCCCATTCCTTGTAGATCACTTATTACTAAGTATATGCCTGTGCATCTTATTTGAAATGGTTGCTAATTATGATGGTGTTACTGAATGTCTTGGTTGTTGGGTTAAATAAAATAAACTTGTAAAATGGTTTGTTTGAACCACAGATGAAGAATTGGCTAACGTTAATAAACTGACTCTTCTCTGAGAAAAATTGAGTGGCCAAATGTCGTCCTCTGTCATTCAAGCTTTTCTTTTCAAGAACCTAGAATTTGGGTTCAGAGTTTCAATTTATGCAACTAACATTGGCCAGAGGTAACAGGTCTGAAGATTTAAGTGTTCTACAATTCAAGTTAGTGAGGACTGGGCAAAAAAAAAAAAAAAAGTTTCTAAATTGTAAATTATTTCTTTAAATGTAATTTCATGAACTGGATAATAAAAAACTGAAAAAATGATGATCCAATATTATTGAAGGCCCTTGGAATCTTCCTAACTTCTTCCCCATTATAGTGCCCCTGTCTGCTCGCTTCTCATTGAAACTTTGTGGGTGATACATTGATCATGCTGCCTTCATTCAACTATAGAATACTGGCTGCTAAACTAGCTAAGCGCAGGAACCTCATGCATCTCCTACTGCAAACATGAGTGCCTGACAGCTTTCTTGTGAGGCATGTAATATTTAAATAAAGAGGATGGCAGAAGTGGAATGAGTGATTTGCAATAGTTTGGAGATTTTTTTAAATCCCAGATTCACAGGCATCTGTAACCTTTCTTCTGAAGGCCTCAGAGATCTCTTTATATCTAGGCATGGCGATAACATGTACTTCAACAACCAAGAGCAAAGCAAACTAAATATTCTCCAAGATCCTCTCAGCAACATTTTAATCATTTGAATTTGATTCTTAATTTTAATCTGAGGTAGTCATAAATCGGGGGTGGGTGCAGTAACTTTTTCCAAATGTGAAAAAAGCATGTTTATTTAAATTATACAATGGTCAATGGCATGATGTTTGTTATATCACCTTTACTCACAGATACTGTTCAAATCTTCATATGTGCACACGTTAAAAAAACAAAACAGAAAAACACATAATGGGGTGTACTTTTCACATGACTGTACAGAGAGATGAGTCAATGGGAAGATATCGTGAGAGAAAGTTTAGAAGAAACTATTAAGTGGGAGTTGGAGAGAATAGAACCAGAAGGGGGAAACAAAAGGATAAACCCAGAACACATGCAAGGGCGAAAAGGATCACTGGACAGTCCCCTGTCAAAACATTTACAGGGTGTATAGTGTGTGATGACAAAGAGGGATTCTCCATGAAAGAGTAATGTTATTAAAAATAATGTTTCAAGATGAAACAACCTGGAAATGAAAACTCCTATGCCAGCTGTAGAAGTTAATAGGCTGCTCTACACAATAAGGCATATAAAGCAGATACTGTTTTAATTACTGGAGGAATGGGACCAGGAGAAAGCAAGGACAGGATGAGTAAGAAGGAATAAGAAGAAATATTCAATGTGTTCTGAGGCTTGACCGTTTCAGAATTAGCTTTCCTGTAGATTTTAAGGCCACTTTGTTCTTTTAGAGAAAAGACACTTGGTAAGAGATAAATGTTGATGTATGTGCAAACTTACAAAAGCAGCCTGCTCAATGCAAATGCGTGCACACACACATCTTAGAAGCTGCAGCAGGGTGTAGGGCATTTGTATGTGTCTAGCACTAAACCCTTGATTCAGATTGATCAATGCTTAAAGTGTTTGAGTTATTTTTCATATACAGTAGGTAATAAGTCTAAATGCTTCTACATTACAAAGAGGCTTAAAGTGCTGTTGTACAAGCTCCTCATGTGAATACTTGTGGTGTAAAGACTAAGTCTACCTGTATAAGCCCACCAAACACTGACACAGGACAAGGCGGAAGACACCCATAACCTAACAAAGATACTTTTCTTCACTTTAATCTTTTTCCTCAGCATGTGTCTATCTATCTATCTATCTAACAAAAAATTTCAGTTAACACTCTGTTTCTCTGGCCCTTTTAGGAGGAGAATGAGAAACACTGACAATCTTTGTCTGCTTAGTCAAGCCACCTCTTCTACTTTGGCTTGTGGAATTGTCAGTCTACTGTCAACAAAGCAGACTTTATTCCAGCTTTTGCCATTCCAAAGGATTTCCCAAGTGGTGGCTCTGATGGAGACAGGTATTTGCCAAGAAAACATAGCCACACTGACAACACTTTCCTCTGGTTTCCACTTCTACCTCACCCATACGTGCCATTGCATTGGCATGGGTAGAGGAACAGGTATCCTTGTGTCAAAGAACTGTACATTAAGCCACAAGGGTACCCGTAAGCAACTACACTACCATAGAATGATATGTAATTACTGTCTCCAATCAAATTATCATTAATGCTGTTATTTATTGCCCTTCAGGTTTGTTCAAAAATTAGATTAGATGGTTGGACTGCTCTCTTTACTCCTGGATGGCAGCAGCCCACTTATAACCATCAGGGACCCGAACATCCACCTGGACAGTAGTTTTGCTCAGGCATAAATGGATAAGCATACATCAGTGACATCATTCTCTTCCAGCACAACTAGTGCTAACGAATGTTTCCTTCAGACCAGGACTAACAGCACTACTGACATATGTTCTTTCTTTCGGCTTTGACCACTGATCCTAATAATGCTTCACACTCCTTGATGTCTGATAACTTTGCTACCTTTTGCTAGGAAAGAGTGGCTGCAGACAGCAGCAGTCAGTTCTCATCACCACAACAGTCATTATGCCTCCTCCCAAGCATCACCCAATATCCTAAACTCTTTGACACGGATGTTTCCAACCTCCTCTTCCTTCACCCTGTCTACTTCATCCCATCCCCTCACATTCTTCCTCACTTACTTATGCAATTACACATTTCACTAACACCTCACATAGCTAAGGACTAACACTTGATCCATTCTAAGTTAGCAATTACAGGCCTGTCTCTATCCTTTCTTTCCAAAACATCTTAAAATGTGACGTTTAACAAAGACTCTTCTTTCCTTGTACAAAACAGAAAGAACTGCTCAATCTCACCCAGCTCAGCTTCAAAAGGAACCCCTCTACTGAGACAGTGCTATTGACTGTTTGACCAGCTATAGTTAGCTAAATCTACCAACATGTCATCAGTCCTGACCCCTTTAGATCTCTCCTTTGCCTCTGACAAAGTCAATCATGAGATCTTTCTTGCCACTTACTTACTCTCTCTCTCTACACACCACCTCAATGGGCCCAATCATAAAATCCCATGGTCTCTCATTTCAGTGCTATGCCGATGATACACTACTGTATCTTTCCCTCATAAGGAAAACATATTAGAAAGAATCTAATATATATACAGTGGGGCAAAAAAGTATTTAGTCAGCCACCAATTGTGCAAGTTCTCCCACTTAAAAAGATGAGAGCGCCCTGTAATTTTCATCATAGGTATACCTCAACTATGAGACACAAAATGAGAAAAACAAAATCCAGAAAATCACATTGTCTGATTTTAAAGAATTTATTTGCAAATTATGGTGGAAAATAAGTATTTGGTCACCTACAAACAAGCAAGATTTCTGGCTGTCACAGACCTGTAACCTTTTCTGTAAGAGGCTCCTCTGTCCTCCACTCGTCACCTGTATTAATGGCACCTGTTTGAACTCGTTATCAATATAAAAGACACCTGTCCACAACCTCAAACAGTCACACTCCAAACTCCACTATGGCCAAGACCAAAGAGCTGTCAAAGGACAACAGAAATAAAATTGTAGACCTGCACCAGGCTGGGAAGACTGAATCTGCAATAGGTAAGCAGCTTGGTGTGAAGAAATCAACTGTGGGAGCAATTATTAGAAAATGGAAGACATACAAGACCACTGATAATCTCCCTCGATCTGGGGCTCCATGCAAGATCTCACCCCGTGGGGTGAAAATGATCACAAGAACGGTGAGCAAAAATCCCAGAACCACACGGGGGGACCTAGTGAATGACCTGCAGAGAGCTGGGACCAAAGTAACAAAGGCTACCATCAGTAACACACTATGCCGCCAGGGACTCAAATCCTGCAGTGCCAGACGTGTCCCCCTGCTTAAGCCAGTACATGTTCAGGCCCGTCTGAAGTTTGCTAGAGAGCATTTGGATGATCCAGAAGAGGATTGGGAGAATGTCATATGGTCAGATGAAACCAAAATAGAACTTTTTGGTAAAAACTGTACTCGTCGTGTTTGGAGGAGAAAGAATGATGAGTTGCATCCAAAGAACACCATACCTACTGTAAAGCATGGGGGTGGAAACATCATGCTTTGGGGCTGTTTTTCTGCAAAGGGACCAGGACGACTGATCTGTGTAAAGGAAAGAATGAATGGGGCCATGTATCGTCAGATTTTGAGTGAAAACCTCCTTCCATCAGCAAGGGCATTGAAGATGAAACGTGGCTGGGTCTTTCAGCATGACAATGATCCCAAACACACCACCCGGGTAATGAAGGAGTGGCTTCGTAAGAAGCATTTCAAGGTCCTGGAGTGGCCTAGCCAGTCTCCAGATCTCAACCCCATAGAAAAATCTTTGGAGGGAGTTGAAAGTCCGTGTTGCCCAGCGACAGCCCCAAAACACCATTGCTCTAGAGGAGATCTGCATGGAGGAATGGGCCAAAATACCATCAACAGTGTGTGAAAACCTTGTGAAGACTTACAAAAAAGGTTTGACCTCTCATTGCCAACAAAGGGTAGATAACAAAGTATTGAGATGAACTTTTGTTATTGACCAAATACTTTTTTTCCACCATAATTTGCAAATAAATTCTTCAAAAATCAGACAATGTGATTTTCTGGATTTTTTTTTTCTCATTTTGTCTCTCATAGTTGAGGTATACCTATGATGAAAATTACAGACCTCTCTCATCTTTTTAAGTGGGAGAACTTGCACAATTGGTGGCTGACTAAATACTTTTCTGCCCCACTGTATGTATGTATGTATATTTTTTTTTTATATATATATATATATATATATATATATATATATATATATATATATATATATATATATATATATATATATTATAGAATGGTTGCAATAGTTAACTGTCAAATAAATGCAAAGAGTACACGACACGTGTTTCGCCCTCATTCTGGGCTCATCAGGTGTACACACTCCACTGCACTCCCTCTCGGGAATCGAACCTCGGACGTCAGCGTCAGAGGCGATGCCCCTAACGTTGCGCCAACGTATTTATACATATCTACTTATTGGCTCCTGTATTTAGGATATAGCGGGTTGGATAATGGATGGATGGACATCTGTATGCATAGCCCTATTTGCCCGTTTTCGTTTTTTTTTCTTTCTTCAGTAATATTTCAGTAAACCCGGAGCTTGTCAGTTCAAATCCTGGTACTGACACCACTGTGTGACCCTGTGGAACTCAGTTCACCTGCCTGTGCTGCAAAAAACAAAAGTAATGTAACAAATTGTACCTCAGATGTTGCAAGTTGCTGGAATAAAGGCATAAGTAAAATAGATAAATATGTATTATACACATAGGAACTATTCATTTATTTTCAATTAAGTAATCTGCAGCAAACTTTTATAAATGAGAGTTTCTCATTTTTAGATAGTGCAAACTATTTCTTCTTCATTGACGTTTTCTCTTGGAGAGGTTTTTTCATTTCATTGAAAATTAAAGCAGCAGCTGCCAAAATATGTAGCTTTCTTATTAATTTTTCAACATTG